>NW_020956396.1:50238-127992 GCF_003031625.1 Empidonax traillii
CCCTGCCCTGGGCACGCTGCTCACCCAGGGCAGGCCACAAGCAGAGCCCCTGCTCTGGAGGACCTGGGAATGGCTCTGGAGAGGACACAGACACCCCACTGCAATCAGACCTGGGCAACGTGCCACAGGTAACGTTTTTAATATCTTCATGGATTAGTGCCCGGCAAAGCCCAGCTTATGACAGTGTTTGCACATGGTCTTAGGCAGAGTCCCACGCTCAGCGCCGCTCTGAGTCCCTCTGCTGTGGCCATCTGCTTCCACAGAGAGGATTGGCTCGGGGAAAAACAAAGAGAGACCTAATGCAGGGCCTTCTCCTCCTCACAGTCCTTGCTCATCTGAAACCCCAGTGAGGAAACTCCTTCCACCCCTTCCTGGCCTACAGCAGAGTTACTTTAAGGAAACTACCTTGAATAGTCACATAACACTGTCAAGGAAAAAGATCATTTCCTTTAAATAAAAAAGAAGCAGAGATTCAAATAATTATTTTTTTAAAAAAAAGAAGTAGGTAATATTCTCTTCCTCGAGAAAAAGAATGCATTTCCAGAGAGCCTCATTTCCCATACAGTGCTCAGCAATGTGCCCACTGCCCATCCTCAGCAGCACAGGGAGAACAGAACTGGATCAGGAACATAATCCCAGCTAATGGTCAATAATCTTCCTCACTGGTGTTTCACCAAAATCAGTGGGAGGGGATAAAACACGAGGAAAGACTGGTTTGACAGAGGAGGGAATGACTTTGTTGTGCACAGGGTGATGGAAAGGGACCCAAAGAGGAGTGAGAAAACGCAGCCAAGACCTGGAGCTCCATGTGACCCTGCAGTGAGCCCCTCTGGGCTCCCCTGAGCACAGATCCATTCCCAGCCCAGCCACTGCAGCCCCACCAGCACTCCCAGCAGAACTGTGAGGGACCCATCTCCCTGTCACATTTACTTCCCATCTCCTCCAAAACACGGTCCAGATTGCAAAAGGACGAGCCAGAAATCAAACTTGGGTAAACTATTAAATCAACGTGGGGGAAAAAAAGAGGGGGGGAAAGATGGTGAGAAACACTTTGTCAGCAGCGAACATCTGAGCAAATCCCAAGGAGAGCTTAATTAGGGAGGAAAAGCAATTTCTGTGTCAAAGCACTGGCTCAGAAACCACATCTACAGTGAAGCACACACACTCCTGCCCTGCTGAGGGGCAGGGGGTGCTCTGGGTGCTCCTGGGGGAGCAGATCCTTGCCCGGTGTGCCAGGGCCAGGCTGGGAGGTGGTGCTACCTGGTGCCTCGGTGGCATCCCCTCTCCAGGATTTAATTCCCACCCCTGGAAGTGTTCAAGGCCAGGTTGGATGGGGGTTTTGAACAACCTGGGCTAGTAGGGAGCATAAGCAGCTCCCTACTTATGATGAGGGAGTTGGAACTGGATGGTCTTTAAGGTCCCTTCCAACCCAAACCCTTCTGGGATTAATTCCCTTCCAGGGGTGCTCACAGGGCTCTAACAAACCCAACTGTCTCATGACAGGGTGGACAAAAGCTGAGCATGAGAAGAGCACTGGGTGAGAGAACCAAAGCCAGGTCTCCCAAACCCCAAGCCAACACTGAGCAAAGTCAAAATCCAATTTCACTACACAAGACTGTCTTTTTTTGGCCTGAATCATCCCCAGCCCAGGCCTCTTAACATTCTGCAACACTTCCTTCCTCCTTCTTCCACACCATGGCATGATCCCCTGACCATTCTGGCAGCAGAAGACACGAGTCCCTGCATCTCCAACTTGCCCCATTTACCATTATCTGCATTTCAGGGAGGAAGGAGCCATTTCACTGAAAACCAGCCCCTGTTTGACTGGCTCCTCAAATATTTCCCAGAGAGCACGGTGTATGCAAGGAAAAGGCACAACATGAGCCCCCCCCAGGCGTCCCCCACCTGCTCACCCAGCGTCTGCCACGATGGGGTCGCAGTCCCAGGGCCACCACGGCTCAGACAAAGGAATAAAACCACCCCAAAGGAGCAGGGACTGACTTAGCCCTGCAGGATATCCAGAGGAAATGAAAGGAAAACATTTTGCCGGGATCAGCCAAGGGGGGACGGGCAGCCCACGGGTCCAGCCGTGCTCATCTCTCTCCCCACTGCAAATATTGGAAGGGATTTGGAACAAGGATAGTCATTAAATAGCGGGGTTTAAAAGCCCACTGCACTTACAGCACAGCTCGGCCCCCTCGGCCTGGAGATTTGTTTCGTGGCAGAGGAAACCTGGAGACATTTAACTCTCTCTTCAATTTACCTTCAAAAGCCTCACAGTAATTCTTGGCACCCAGTCCCCTATTTAAAGCATTTTTTACTGAGTTTTGATACCTT
Source organism: Empidonax traillii (assembly GCF_003031625.1). Classification (NCBI taxonomy): domain Eukaryota; kingdom Metazoa; phylum Chordata; class Aves; order Passeriformes; family Tyrannidae; genus Empidonax; species Empidonax traillii. The sequence goes on from NW_020956396.1 coordinate 52,576, forward strand.
TAATTCTTTATCTGCAAATTGCTCCTTTGTCAGGGACAGAAATGAGAAGAAACCACCACATTTGGCACGTGGACCAGTCCCACGGGTCATCTCCCAGTGGGCTCTCCTGTGGCCATGATGGGCTTGAGGCAGAGCACTGCTTGATATGGAGGCCCATTACCAAAAATAATGCCATCCTCCGAAAAATTTCCCTCTCCCATGAGATTATGAGGGTGGAAGTGCATCAGTAAGTCAGGTGCTATGCCCAGCTGGAAGACAGGAACAGGAGTGCACGTGTGGCACTGACCTCATGGAAATCCAGCTCATCCAGTGTGGGTTTTGTTGGAGCTTTGAAAGTGCTCCCCAAGATTTGAGAATTTATTTTTCTCCTGGACGCAGTTTGTCGTCTCTTGGAATGGTTTCAACACATCCTGTAGTTAATCTGTGTTTTCTATATTTACTCAAGTTTATTTAATCTGTGAAACCATCAATCTGCAACAATTAGCCGGATATGTAACAAAAATTCTCTCCACTGTAATGGATAAATCTGTTTATAAAAATAGTCTTGGATGTCTCCCTGCCCCCCTGTTTCTGCAAGATTTGGAATAGAAAACAGAATAATATTTTTTTTCCTTTCCTTCCTTTTTCTGGGTGATTTTGGAATTCCCCCCTCTTCATCACCTGTCCCTTCATTTTCCCCACATGGGCAGTGCTGAAGCACCACAACCAAACTCACCCCACCAACTTCTGACCTAAGCAAAAGGCAGAACTGTAAAACAAACCTGGTGAGACAGTTTTCACAGTGATTTCAGCCCAACTCTGCTCACATTGTATTAGAGAAGCGAGTAGTAAAGCACGTTTTAGGTAGAAGAACTATAAATATCTCCCCAATTTTTTTACTGTGCTGATTGATTTCATAAAATCCCAGAATGGTTTGGGCTGGGGGGACCTTTAAAGCCCATCTCGTCCCACCTTCCACTAGATCAGTGAGTAGTCTAACTGACAGCAGGCTGTAGGAACAGAAAGAAGTGACTTCAGAGCCCCTAAAATCCTTCCCTGCTCCGGACTGACCGACGTACCGTTGTCCTCCAGGCCCCAATCCTGCAACACCATCTGATAAACCTCGAGAGGAACTCAAGGAGGATTTCCCAGCTCCCCTCTCCAGGTGGGAGAGGGCAGGACACCGAGGATGCTCAGCCACACGTCCCTTTGTGGTGGGGAGAGCCCCGAGTGGCACCATCGCAGCCGTGAGGGAAGAGCTCGCCTGGATCCCCAGACCCACCAGGATTTTCCATCTCCCAGGGTATTTGTAAAATGCTCGAACCTCGCATATAATGCGTAATGCTATTAAGTAGAATATCTAAAGTACTTAAACTAATTATGCCTATTTTGTAAGATTAATTATAATTAATAATTTAACATATTTTATCATTTAAGTCAGTATCCGTTCTGATCTTTAACTTTAGAGAGCACACTGTATACGTACCACATAATTAGGGCTTATGTATCACATAATTAGGGCTAAATACTAGGAAATCAGGCTAATTAGACCAAATCAAACTGAATTATTTAAGCTTTTTTTTTTTTTTTAATTTTAGATGTAGAATATTTGGTAATTAAACACTGATTTCATTTTCTTGTGCTCGCACACCGCACTTGTCTCTCAGCCGTCGGGATAATGAAGCTTTATGGAAGTGTCTGTCAGGGAGGGCAGGACAGGGAGCGTGGGAAGGGGCAGGGGAGGCACCGAGGGAAGCAGAATCGTGGCATTAAGGATTTAGGAGGAGTTGAGCCATGGGAGCATCCCGAGAACACCCAAAGCTCCTCCCAGCTCGGCACTTCCCAACACGCAGTGTGTGTTCCCACAGCGCTGCTGGGGATGTGTGCCAGCCCACAGCTGAGGAGAACCTGCAGCAAAGCACCTCTCAGAATCCCAGGAGGGCTCAGGTTGGAATCCCAGGATGGGTCAGGTTGAAATCCCAGAATCCCAGGATGGGTCAGGTTGGAATCCCAGGACGGGTCAGGTTGGAATCCCAGGACGGGTCAGGTTGGAAAGGACCACCCTGGGTCCCTGGTCCCCCCTCCCTGCTCCAGCCAGGCCATCCCAGAGCTGGATGGGATAACATCCCATGGCACAGGGCTGTGTCCAGGCACTTCTGGGATATCCCCAGTGAGGGATTCCACCCCCTCTCTGTGCAGCCTGTTCAGCGCTCAGTCACTGCCCAGGGAAGTTCTTCCTCCTGTGCAGGTGGAACTCCCTGGCCATCAGTTCCTGCCCATCCTCCTGTGCCATTGCTGGGCCCCCCCAGCAGAGCCTGGTCCATCCTCTGCCCCTCCTGCAGCCCCTGACACCACTGGGGGGGTCCCATCTCAGTCTGGAGGCTGAACAGCCCCAGCTCCCTCAGCCTTTGCTGTTCCCAGAGATGCTCCAGCCCTTCAGCATCTCCACAGCAGCTCCATGTCCCTCCTTTAGGCGTCATCCTGAGGAGCCAGGGCTGGACACAGCACTGCAGATGTGCCTCCCCAGGGTGAGCAGAGGGGTAGGATCACCCCCCCTCAGGCATCTCAGGTTCTCATGTACCAGCACCCAAAATCTAAATATTTCAATATTCACACACCTCTGGTGAGAGCAACTAAAAATATCCCTCCTATCCAGGTAAATGTTACGGGAATCCATAGGAGATCAAAGGCCACGAGACTGAGAACAACCACGTGCCAAGCAGTTGGGCCCTGTGTACGTGTGGCATTGGCTGCTGTGCCTGAGCCAGCGCTCAGCCAAGTCAATAAAAGGAATCCCATGGACTTCCAGGGGCTTAGAGGGAGCCCACAGCTTCCCTGTGCTTTGTTTGGAAAAACGAGTTTTCCTCGTGTTTCAAGTGCTTAAGATGAGATTTGTACACTTCTGCCTTTTTTTTCGACACCAGCTCTTGAGTCAAAGTAAGTTGGTTTGTGGGTGGTTTTCCCAAAATCTCACAACATGTAGAAATGAGGAGGGTGGACATGTGGCAGAGCCAGAGGAGCAGGAGGATCCCAAGTCATCCAGTGCCTGACTGCACAGGACACAGGAAATTGTCACTGAGGCCATGGAAGGTGGGGAAGTGCTCTGGGGAAAGTAGCAAACCAATATTTAACTTTAAAGGCAGACCAGGGAGGCGTGGTCCAGCCCTTCACTGCAGGAGCACAGCACCTCCAGCATCACTCCCACTACTGCTCCATCCCCACAGCATCTCCAGCATCATCCCCACCACTGCTCCATCCCCACAGCATCAATCTCCACCACTGCTCCATCCCTGCTTCTCCAGCATCATCCCCACCACTGCTCCATTCCTGCATCATCCCTACAGCACCTCCAGCATCATCCCCATCACTGCTCCATCCCCACAGCATCAATCTCCACAACTGCTCCTTCCCCACAGCACCTCCACCAGCACCCTGGGAACAGACACCACTCCCTTGATCTCCACCTGCAGCTCATAATCCTCACCTCCAGATTCCCAAATTCCCAGTTTTTAGGGGCACAGAGCCCAGCTCAGGCTGGGCTGCTGGACGTGCTCAGCTTAGTGATTGCCAGGGCACTTTAAGGTGCTTGTCAGAAGCGTTTCTTTATCTGACTTTGCTCCACAGAAGAAATTAAACCCCTCCAATTAAATTCTACATCCCAGCAGTTCCACGTTTAAGGTATCCCAGAGAGAGGCACCCACCCTGCTCGGGATTCTCCACGTTCGGTGGCAAAACACAGAAAACAAACAGAGCTCCGAGTACAAATAAACAATTAATAAACATTGATTTTATGGATTTCCGGATCTCTCCAGCCCTGTGAACAATATCTGCTGCGTACAATTCGTGAAAGGAAGCTATTTTGATTTTTTTTATATAATAGCATTTTGCTAAATCATTATTTTATTTGTCATTTGTTCTGCGTTTGAATTGGCCTGGAGACATCCTCGCTCAGGACCAGCTGCACAAGAATTGGTTTAGAAGTCAATTTTCATTTACTCCCGTGAAAGGAAGAAGCTTTTTTTTAATGTTTTTTTTTCTAATCGCTTTTTTAATACTTGCCTTGATCTGACACAGAGATTTAGGCAAAAGGGCACAATTTCAGCTCAAAAGAGGAATTGTTTAGTAAACCTCCACCACGTGCAAACAGGCAGCTCTCACCGAAACTGCAACGCAGAGTTAGTTGTGCTTTGCCTATTAAATTAATTTGTAAGTCAGCATCATATGGGGAGGATTTACATGGAAATACACCCAATCCACACACTCCTATGCAAAAAAATTTAATTCACCTGATTTAAAAAAAAAAAAATCCCCCAGTTAATGGCCCCTGAAGAACTCCGAAAAACCAATGTAATTTTTAGTTTTTAATTAAACAGACTCCGTCCCCCGTTCAGAAAATCTGGTAAATATTTTCAGGTTGACAGCATTCCACAGTGATTCCCACACTGGTGGCAGCTCCAGGACCTCGCCTGCAGCACAGCCACAAAGAATAATTTAACACCCATTAATAAAGGAATTTTCAGAGGAGCTCGAGCTCAAATTATATCAATCTTCTACTGTTCCAAAATAAACGCATCAGGTGGCATTTAAATGCAGGTGGCTAACCATTTTATCAGTGCACATATTTAAGCTATTAGAAATATAATTAGAAAAATTAAATTAAACACACTTAATGCAGATTCTAATTCGAGCAACACTGTCCTTATCATTATGCCATTTTTATAGCAAATTATAAAGTATGTCTAAATTGTGCAGGTTTGTTGCGGACTGATAGCTGAACTCAGATAATTAAGTTGTTAACCATGTACTTCAGTGGTCAACATGGTTATATATCTTTGTCTTATCACTCCCCCTCCTCCTTGTTTCCCCAGAGCTCAGGGGAAGCAGATGAATGGCACTTGACACTACCCACCTACACAGCCGACTGATTAGACACAGGCCCGTGCCACAGGTACACTCAATTATCTGCTTTGCGACGTTCAAGCAGTTCCTGGGGCCGGGAGGCTGGAAAACTGTTTATCTGCTGCCTTGGGCAGCCCAGGAAAAGCTCCACAAGAACATCCTTAAAACTTCCCACCCTATTTTATCACCCTGAGCCCTGGGGCCGGACAGGTTTGCTCCTCATCTCAGGAAGGTGCAGAACGATAAATCCTCTCCCCCACAAATAATTCAAGCGCTGAGGAGCGTGGCCAAGGCCCTGCCCTGCCCCCAAAAAGGTGCCCCACATCCCCACAGCAATCCCAAGGCCACCCAGGATCACACCCCTCCAGCCAAGGGACCTTTCACTCCTCACACATCCCTGACTAATTAACATCACTTCAGGGGAACAAAAATACAGTTAATCACCAGCGGGGCTGATCAATAAAGAGCGAAACACGGACACAGGTAGAGGTGCACAGAGGAAAACCTGGACTGCAGTTCCCCCAGGGAAACAATCCGTGTTCAGACGGAACAAACGCATCGCCCAGGATCGGATTTGACACAGGAGGAATCATCTGTACTGTGTTTGAAACGGAAGGACTTGGGGAATCCAAAGGCTTTGCTCAGATCTCTGCATCTGCAGGTTCATGTGGACGAGCTTTCTCCTAATTTAGGGGGAACCACGCGGGCCTCGTGGAACCGAGATCTCCTGGGATCCTGTTTTCATCAAAATAACGCAGAAAACGAACGGGAAAACTTAAACATTTGAAACTTTTTACATTTCCGGAATTTTTAGGTATTCCAAAGTGACTTTTGATGGTTCTCTTTGTCCCACTGGAAACCACGGGTGTCACCAGCTTGTCTGATACTTTTTTTTGGCATGAACCCCCGATGCACACACACGGCAACACATCCCCAGGCAGGTCGGGCGATCACAGGGATCGTCAGAAATGCACGAGCTGCATTAAAGACACAAAACAGACCTTTTTGTTCACAAGATATTTGCAGTCATTTCTTTCCCACTTAACCTGCCTGGACACCGAGCACTGTCTGCACCGAGCACGTGAACGGCCACAGCCCTAATGGAGTTCCACCTCAGTGCTCCTAAATGATTACAAACTAAAGACCCTCACTTTAGGAGAAGAATAGGGTTGTGGTTTTATTTCCCCATTTGCACGTGAAAGAGCAACACAGGGAGTTATTTTTTCTCCGTGTGTCATCAATAAACATTTTGATTTTGTGAGTCACTTACAAAAATTCTGTTTTCTTGGGCAGAGGAAAAAAAAAAAATCCCCCCTATTATCCATATTTATTAACAAATTCAATAGGATTTAGTGGCTCCCTTTTACACTTCTGAGCACAGGAAATATTTCAAAAGACGCCTCCTGAAAGGGAAAGGAAACCACTCTGCTTGGTGGGGGGCATCAGCCTTTCCCTGGAGATCTTTCCAGGAGAGCAAACCCACACACACACGGCCAGGCTGGGCAAGCAGGATTAAAGCAAATCCTCTCCACAATGCATTTTCCTGCTTCTCACTCTACGTGATCAGACTCAGCTATTCTCCCTAACAAATATGTAATTATTAGCATATAAATTTAACACCTAGCTATGCTATAACCGTAATGCCTGTCTATATTTCTTTTACTTACTTATTATGGAAAGCTATCTCTCTGGAATTATTGTTTTCTGGTTTTTATTGTTGAATGTAATTTATTCCTCAAATTATCATTAGCTTCCACATACCTGTCAATGTTAATTTTTTGATATGTTTAAAATAACGTTAGAGAATGGAGGATAACTGTCCAAATGAATTTTTTTGATATCTTACACTTGACTATTGAGATCCACAATCCTTTTTCCCCCTCCCTGTTTCTAGGGGAGAGCAGAGCTGGATGTCCCAAGGTCTGTTGTGGGACCGTGTGCTCCCCTGGTTGAGCACCAGTCTCTGAGCGACAAGAACTGCAGTTCAGTCCAGTGGGAAAATGTTGTATCTTGCCTAATTGCTAACTTTTGGGGACACAAAATGGATTCAACCTGACAGAGGGCAGGGTTAGATGGGATATTGGGAAGGAATTCCAGGCTGTGAGGGTGGGCAGGCCCTGGCACAGGTTGGGCAGAGAAGCTGTGGCTGCCCCTGGATCCCTGGAAGTGTCCAAGGCCAGGTTGGAGCAGCCTGGGCTGGTGGAAGGTGTCCCTGCCTGTGGCAGGGGGTGGAATGAAGAACCATCTCAAACTCTACCAGCACATGAGCATCCCAGACACTTAAACATTTGTGTTGGATCATGGAATCCCACAATGGTTTGGGTTGGCAGGGACACCTTCCACCAGCCCAGGTGGCTCCAAGCCCCGTCCAACCTGGCCTTGGACACTTCCAGGGATCCAGGGGCAGCCACAGCTTCTCTGCCCAACCTGTGCCAGGGCCTGCCCACCCTCACAGCCTGGAATTCCTTCCCAGTATCCCATTGTTCAGCCTGTCAGTGTGTCTGGCACCAACTCATGATCCCCTTCCAGCAGAGCAGTCGTGATCATCTCCAGATGAAGATTCCCCTTTTCACCGAACACCACTTCCCTTGAAGCACCCGAGTTCCAAACTTCACAACCCACACACTTCAGACTTCAAAATTTCATCATTCCCTCGTGTTAAACCCATTGCATGACCTGGAAGTTGGGCAGGGTCAACTTCAGAGACTGCCTTTTGCAAAATAAGTTATTTGCCATTATATAAAAATTAAAACAAAGGCCACAGTCCCCAATAATTAAAAACCTCTCTGAAACATCATTGTGAGGGACTTCTCCTCCCACCACCTCAAACATGAGGGTTGACAGTTATGAGATGCCTAATCTGAACCAAAGTTTTATAAACTCTCCTGTATTCAAAGATTCATTCTGTGAATTTTTATACCAAGACAAAAATAAAATACAACAGGGCAGTATGGGGAGGTAGGACGATCACACTGCCTGATAGTTTAGTTTTCTAGCATTACTTTCTCAGCAATCACAGTTTGCATTAAACTTAGTGCCACCATAAAACACTGCTGGTGATCAGGGAACATTGTCCTGAGGAGAAACCTGTCTAACAATGTTAGAGCTGGACAACAGACACAGGCCGATACTTGCTTTTTATTCCCCAGTTAGCGTGTCTTTTACAACTGACTGCATGAAAAAAGAGTTGCTAAAGTTTCAGAGAAATGAGAAAATGAGCAACACATGGGATTTTCTGTGAATGTGCCCTTTTAGGAAAGTAATTATGCTGTGAAATCTAGAACAGCCTCTCTCTTTCCTGTGGCCTGGGTAAAAGGCTGGGAGCTTTTACGGCTTTTAAGATGCTGCACTTAGAGCAGGTCAGCACCCTAAAAACGTTATCCTGGTGCATTCTAAACATTATTGAAAAGAAATAAAAGCGAAGAACCCACGAAGAGCCTTCAGTCTGACAATCTGGTGAGGATCGGACAATCCCAGAGGGAAGAAAGAAGCGGAAGGGAGAGCGAGGACAGCCCTCGGTTTGTGGCGACGGCGAATTCCATGACGGATTCACAACTGCCAATAAACAGGATTATTGCTGCACAAGAGAAATCTTGTGGTCTCTACTCTATCACTACAGAGGGCAGCAACAGACAACAGAGCTCTTTAGCATTACAGAGGGAATGTTAAACACTCCCTGTAAACAAGGGAGCTGGGAGAGGCTGAGGCTCTTCGAAGCCCCAGAGCGTTCCTGACACGTTCCAGCCTTTTTTGGAGGGGAATAGGAAGCGGGTTGGGACAGTCTTTGGGAAACCCGGATGCTGAAGGAGCTAAGCCCGTCTCCTGACAGTTCAGCAAGGCCAGACATTAAAAATAACCATAACCCCTGAGTCACAGCACATGAGCTGCACCACATGGCAGCGAGCTGGCCTCACTCCGTGTGCTCTGCCCCACCTCACACCCAAACCTGGGCACTTTGATTCCTGCTGCACCTCCGGGCAGGTGAAGCAACAAGGAGCTGGGAAGGGCAGGAAGGGTGGGAAGGGCATCCTCTCCATCCCAAGGACAGCACAACACACAGCACACCGACTTCACTGCGAGGACAGACAAGTTGCAGCCGGGAGGAAGTTGCTGGGTGGAATATCTTCCCAGGGCTCTCCCTGTGCTCCTGAGGCAGCGGCAGAGCCAGTTTCTCAGTGGAATATCTTCCCAGGGCTCTCCCTGTGCTTCTGAGCAGCGGCAGAGCCATGCTGGGGGCAGGCACCACTATCAGCACCGGGCACATCCTCCTCCCGCTCCGGCGGTGGATGCAAAGGAGGGCAGCAAAGGTCTGGTGATCAAACGGGGAGGAAATGACTGACAACACGGAGCCAGTTCAAAGGAACTAATGGAATAATTAGTTCCAAAAAAGACTAAAAAGACTGAAGAATTCATGATGTCATAAAAAAAGCAGAGCTACTTAAATTGGATTAGAAAATAAAAATGACACGAACATTGTAAATATTCACAGATCACATCATTGACGTGTAATGTGCCGTTAAATGATGTCAAATTAAAGGGGAAATTACATGTGTAAGAACTAGGAAGAATAAAGGGAAGACATTTTAAAGATGCACAGTCCTTCAAGTGAAAATCCCCATCGTATATCAGGGCTGATCGCTGCACGGATGAGGAAACTATGAGAGAAGAATAAAATAAAATACAAGAAAGAAAACATAAGGTAAAAACATCTCAATTTAAAGCTGTGTGGAAAGGCTGTTAACTCCAGAGGCCGTGAGCCTCCCTCAGCCCGGCTCTGCCAGGCCGTGCCCAGCGCCGGGTGCCCTCACTGCTTACACCCTGTTAAAACCAGTCCTGATTTATTACAACAACCCCAGCAGTCAAGTGTGCTTTCACACGGGAGGCTGCCCTGAGTGGGGAAGAGGACTTGGCTCAGAAGGTGCTTTGGAATGCTCTGGATTGTGGCGCAATTAAACCCGGTGCTCTGCGAGCGAGGGGAGCGCAGGCAAGGATGGCACTTCCGAATCCACACCCTTGGGAAGCAGAACAGGCCATTATGGGGACCCTTAATCACACACACCACCCAGAGAGGCTCAGAAACCCTCCACCAGGGTGAGATCTCATCTCCTCTGCAGCAGATAGCAGCGCTGTGGCAATTAATTTACCTACAGCGTGCTCTTTCAAGTGAGCTCGGCAAGCAGGCCCTCCCAGCCTCTCTCCCCCTCCCCTCCGTGTGCCATCGCAATCCTCTGCTCCAAAGGTGGCATTTAAGCCTCCCGAAAATACCTGCATAATAAAGGGTAAAAGATACTCTGCACATACATATATGTGCATATCTCTGCCTTCCCTCGTGGTCCCTTCCACCTCCAAACTCTGGAGGTGTTAAACCCACACGGCACCTCCCGGGGAACGGCGTTATCTGCCTCTCCCCCGCCGATCAGACGCTCTGGTGTGCTCGCTGTCGTGATTTACAGGCACCACTCTGCTCCTCAGCAGCCCTGCCAGGCTGCCCGTGGCATTTCCTCACCCTCGGGGTCCTTGCCACGGGAGATTGTCGGCCCTCGTAATTTAGAACCGCTGACTGGTTTGGGTTGGGAGGGACCTTAAAGCTCATCTCATCCCACCCCCTGCCATGGGCAGGGACACCTTCCACCAGCCCAGGTGGCTCCAAGCCCCGTCCAGCCTGGCCTTGGACACTTCCATGGCTGGGGAGTCCACAGCCCCTCTGGGCAGTGTTTAGTCCAAGCACACATTTGCCTCCCTGCTGAAGGTGACCACAGTTTGGGATCAATATGGTTTTTCCCCCAGTAATGCTCCACAAGGAGCCCTGTCCAGAAGATCCAGTGGATCCCAGTGGAAGCTCTGGGTGCTGGCAGGGAGCCCTTGGCACATCTCAGGATGGGTTACAATGTAAGCACCCACGTTTGCCCCCAGTCCAGACAGATATTAACACCTGTACCACCTCAAAAACCTCAGGTGACCTTTAATGATCAATGCATCAGTTCTGGCTTGTACCCAAACTGTGAATATTTACATGGTGGTGACTCTCCCACAGTTAAACAGTCACGTGGAAACGCAGAAAAAGAAATGTGAGAAAAAGAGCTACTTTTTCTTATGGTTTTTTTTCCACTGAGTTGAAATAGCACCAAGTTTATTTCCTCAAGACTTCAGTGATCTCTGTGCCCACACTGAGGCAGCTCCTGTCCCCACCTGCACCTCCCCAGCCGAGCTGGGAACCCACTGGGGCTCTCACTGCCAAAGGCACAGGGTCTACAAGGACGCTGAAAGTTTGGAGATGCAAGAGCTGAGCTCGCAGAAAGCAACTGAAATACTTCAACCACTTTTAAACCCCTAATGCAGTGCCTTTTAATTGCTTCTCAGAGCCTGGTTTTGTGTTGCTAATGCCCAAGTGTCTCCCAGCCAGCAGGATCTGCAGAGGAAGGGAAGGAAAGACACCTGCACAGTCAGAGGGAAGGCAGAGCCTGCTCTGCAGTGTTTGGTTGTTGTCTTAGCTTTGTCTGGAGCGTCAAGATTAAAACATATTAAAACAGTCTACACCTTCCTCCAGAGGGGCAGCTCCAATCTCTGCTCTGGGTGACAGGGACAGCCCCCAGGGAATGGCTGGAGCTGTGTCAGGGCAGGGACAGCCCCCAGGGAATGGCTGGAGCTGTGTCAGGGCAGGCTCAGGGTGGATCTCAGGAAAAGGTTCTTCCCCCAGAGGGTGGTTGGCACTGAACAGGCTCCCCAGGGCAGTGGGCACAGCCCCAAGGCTGCCAGAGCTGCAGGAGGGTTGGGATGATCCTCTGGGACACAGGGTGGGATTGTTGGGGTGTCCGAGCAGGGCCAGGGGTTGGACTGGATGATCCTTGTGGGTCCCTTCCAGCTCAGGATATTCCAGGAATTCTGTGATATGTTCAAACAAGCAAGGGAAAGACAAAAGGGTCCCTTTTCTGTTACACCATTACAGTTCTATGTAAAAAATAAATAAATTACACCTCATCCTGGCCATGGCTGTGGGCACTCGGATGCTCTTCATCCCACAGCCCCTCTGTCAACCGGGCATGACCCGACCCAGCCATCAGTGGGGGCTGTATGTGCTGGTCTGGCAGTGTTTGGAGGGGCAGGAAGGAAATAAGCCCATTCCAGGGAGGGAGACAAAGCCTGGGAGAGCCTGGGGTAGGTCAGGACCCCCAGCCCCGCCTGCACAGCCCCCAGGGTGCTGAGGACCAGTGTGCTGTGCCTGGGGAGGGACAGGGAACGAGTCCTCCCTGAAATCTGTACCAGTCCAGACCACAGCCCAGAGTGATCTCCAAAGTGGAGTCGCCTGAGCCCCGGGAACAAACAAAAGTATTCCGAGATCTTCATTTGTGCACTGGCATTTCCACGCTGACTGCAGGGATCTGCTGGGTGCACTCACATTGTCTCTGTAACAATCTGAAAAATTAGACTGATAATTATCTTGGAGGTCTCTTCCAACTCCAATGACTCTGTAATTTGTAGCTCAAGAGAAAGTGTTATTTAGACTCCACTCCTCTGCTTTTCCCACTGGCTTTTACCACGTCCTAAGCACACACAGGGACCAGGTTTCCAAAGCCAAGGGGGTTTATTTATCAGGGACAGCTCTGCAGCCATGACCCAAAATCTCCGAGACACAAGAAGCCCTGATACAGCAGGAGGATCCAACACATTACCAGGCCCCAGCACAACCAGAGCCCAGCTAAATAACCTGGGAAATATCACACTTGTAATGGCCCTGCAGAGTCAATCAATTTAAACCTAATAAAGACGGCGACAGACAATGAAGAGAAAGTTCAAGGACTTTTCACCCAGGGCTTTGCTATGGCTGGGAGTCAACCTGCTGGAGCTTGGGGAAGTCCACAGGCTCTGCAACTCTGCTCCAGGGATCAGAATCACCTATGGAAACTAAGGGCACCTTCCATTTTGGGGAGCAGTGCTCCAAAACACTGGCACAAGCCCTGGAAAAGCTACAAGAATTGGAACAGTTTTGAAAACAAAGATTAATTTTTATACTTTTTTTTGGTCAGGCAATACTGTAATTCATCTTTTCATGTCTTGGCTTCATTGGTGAACTGTATCACAGACCAACATCACAGGCTGGACCCAGTAACAGCACTGACTTTGCTCTGCTCCCACTAGTCCTGGAAGGTTAATACAACTCATTAGCTGTGCATCTAATTCCTGGATTTATTCCTTTGCTACTCCTTTATTCCCTAATTGTTGTTTATTCTTTACCATAACACAGGAAAATGATCAGTGTGTAAGGCACAGTTTATCAGTGGAGTCCATTTACAACCTGCAACTGTGGAACCCACTAAGTGAGTTTAGAAGTAGGTGGCAATTTGCACCCCCACCCCATTTATAGTGACACCCTCCCTGGGCCATCACAGAGCCCAGGCTTTCCATGGAAATGATGTTGTTTGCTGCCTCTGCTCCGAACGTGGAGCGAACTGCAGATTGCAATTGGGATTCAGCGCAAGATGAAGCCTTGGAAGCGCGAGGTGGAAAAACTGCAGCTCGTTTCTCCTTGCCAGGTGGTAACAAACCGGCTTAGGATTCAGCAGAGTCCCCATTTCAGCCATTGGGAGAGAAAACTGAGCTCTGGTCCAGCTCCAAGAGTTCACAGGAATGGCAAGGCAGGTGTTTGGGGTGTCCTGAGGAGCTCAGAGCATGGAAGAGGCCAAAGGGCTCAGTGTGCAGGTGCTGCCTGGTGACATGGCAGAGGAGAATTCGGGTAAGGAAAAGCAGGGCACAACCAACCTGCTGTATGGGAAAGGACAGGTGGGAAAGGAAAGTCTGTAAGAAAGCTAGAAAAAAAATAAATTATCATATTTGAAAGTAAAGGGGAAAAACTAAAAGGTTCTGAAGAGACAGAGAGTGCTGCACACAAGTGAAGACTGGAGGCTGATGAGGAGACAGCAATCACAGGATTGTTAAGCTTGTAAAAGACCTTCAAGATCATCGAGTCCAACTGTCAACCAATGTTGGACATCTTTCCTATTGTCCACCACAGGCACTGTGGAAGATGAGCAGGAGGAATATATTGGAGCAGTCAGGTCAGAGGAAGGGGCTAAGGAAAAGGCCATCAGCAATTAATGGTCTGACTTCACACTCAGAGGGTGCAAAGGGGAGAACGAAACAGGTGGCTGGGAATTCAGAAAGCTTCATGAATTTGCAAGGCTTCACTGTGAGCTGGTGATCTTTCCTATCAAGATTTGATCCATATTAACTCTCTAGCACTGAGCTGGATCCTCCAAAATCCACCTGCCTCGATTCAAGCACCCACCAGTTCCACGGGGAAGAGCAGTGACTCCTTCCAGTCACCCAAACTTCAAGAGCAATGCCTTGGTGAGACCATGTTTATGGAGACAGTCATGCCAGAAAAAATGCTCCTCACAGAGGCACCAAACAAATCCTGCAGCCTATGCCACCCAGAATATTGGGGTAATTTCTAGATTTGGGAATCACACAATTATCACATAAACTGCCAACACGCTTGCAAATGCACAGTGACATCATCAATATTCCCCACAGGGGAAGCACACCAGTGTCATAGGCTGGAGCAATAATATCCCTGTGCAAAGTGATCCAGCACAGTTTCATTAAAATATGCAAAGTATTTTTGTTTGTGCAAAGCATGGCAGAGGCCACGGGCATCACTCACCGGTGCTTCGAGCACAGCCCATGAACTCAAGGGTACAGAGCCACTCCTGCTGCACAACAGACCCTGAATCCACAACTTGGCCTCTCCATTTCCCTAACAACTGCCTTATTCCCAGGGAATATCCCCCCCAAGAGGTGGATCCCATACCAGTGCAAACCATCACTGTGCCAGCGTGATTTTAAACTAAATTAAAACAGAACACAAAAGATTTTGATTATATAAACTCGAGAAAAAAGGTTCCCCCCCCGCTGCAAACTTCAGTCCAATATTTAATATACACTCAAATAAAATATCTCTATCTGGAGTAATAAATTGAAGCCAGAGACTAGACTAGAATTAAACCTTTAACCGGTAAATCAGCTGCTAATTAGCCCATGTTCCTTTTAAGTCTAGATTCTTATTGCTAGATTGAAACAGTAACACACATTTGACAAAAGCTTATTGAGAATACTGGGGTGACTGGGAACACTGGAACTGGCTCCACTCTGCTGCTCTCTGAAGTTTATCTGGGAGCAAGTGGGACTGAGCTTCAAACAAAGGCTGCAACAGGAGCCAGTTGTTGACACTCTGCATCACGTGCTGCATATTAAATGATTCATCAAATGCTGTGTCACAACCTGTACAAAGTCTTCTAAAAATGGATCCTTCCTCCTTTTTTTTTTTTTTTTGTTTTAGGCAGCAAAGAATATCTGGATAAATCTGGACTTCCTCAACCAGCCCTCCTGTCCTGACACCACTCCCCATTTAATGCACACGTTTGACCCAAACAGTTATCAGGGAGAGCACCAGTCACCAAATTTCACTTAACAGTACTGAAATAAATAAGCAAAAATTATTAATCCACTATAAAATGCAGTAAACAGCACCGAAATAAATAAATAAATTAATGAAACACACCCAGAACATTTTGGAAAACTAGATAACAGAGGAGTAAATAATTTTCCTGTCTGATATGGAATGGCAACGTGTTATTGTAACCTGCCTTGTATGCTCCTTGTAAAGCACTGTAAATTATGATTTTAAATTATCATGTTAGATTAGGTTTTCTGCAGCTTAATACATTGTAATATAATATAATTGCCAAATGCAAATGAGCTACTGTACAGCTTTTCCGTGGAGTTGCTCCTGAAAGCCGAGCATTTTACACATCACGGCGAAGTGCGTGCTATTAAGAAACAAATCATAATGGAGCTAAATTTAGTTGGGAGCCCAGATGCCACCGCCTCATCAAGGCTTGTGTGGCACTGAGGTGTCTCCTGGAGCTCTCACACCAACTTCTGTGCAGCTCCAGGAGCTCCACACAGCCCTGCCCAGGTAACAGCTCCCTCCCTGCTAACACTCGCCGTGATCTCATTACCTGAAAGTCAAGTAACACTATAAAAGTCATCAGTGTGGCTCCAAATCACGCCTGACAAATGCTCTTCTCACGACAACGAATACAAAGCTGATTAGCGCTCCCACACTGCGCCCTGGCAGGGGGTCTGGGCAGAAGGCACATCCCCACTGTGGGACTGAGTGCGGAGATGGAGGCGGCACAAGGGTTAAAACCATCAGCATTGTTGGGTTTGTGCAGCAGAACACAGAACTGGAATCACAGAATCACACAGTGGCTGGGGTTGGAAGGGACCTCTGGAGATCACCCAGCCCAATCCCCCTGGGACATGCCTAGGTGGGTTTGGAATGACTCCAGAGGGGAACACTCCAGGCCCTCCCTGGGCAGCTGTTCCATGGAAAGTTCTTCCTCATGCAGAGGTGGAACTTGTTGTGTTTTAGCTTATGGCCACTGCTCCTTGTCCTGTCACTAGGCACCACTGAAAAGAGCCTGGCACCATCCCCTGACACCCTCTGGAGATATTTATACAGATCCATGAGATTCCTTCTCAGTCTTCCCTAGATCCAACCACCCTTTGGACCCACAGACCCAGACCCAACCCACAGGCACAGCCCTGGCGCTTCTTCTCTCCGTTTTCATCAGCAAGCCACAAAAAACAATAGTTGCTGGTAGATGTGCCAGGAGAATGCACTCCCTAAATAATGCATCGGCTTGTAAATTGTCCGTCCGACTGTAAATTCCAAAAGAAAAATTAAAATGTGCTTTTTCAGCCCTTCCCGAGCGGCGCTCGCTCTGCACGGAGCCATCCCCCCCGGCCCCCCAAAAGCTCAGGCACCGATGGGTTTGGCACAGAGCAGGAAAAACCTGCTCCAAAGCAATTCATTATTAATGCCAGAATATTCTTGCTAAACAGTTCTGATTATTTCACAAGAAAGAGGTCAAGGTATTGGAGAAAGGGATTTAATCAAATAAACTCTCAATCTCTCTCCAAATAGCATTTTCATCCGGCTGCATGTAAATTCATCAGCTGACTCGGCTCCGAATGCCCAGGCAAGGTTAATCTGCTATGACTGTTAAAACTTCTCTGAGACGCCCATGGAATAACGATTTAAGCCGGGAGGAAGCACCAAACTCTTTCCTAATTCTCATTTTCCTGGAAGTTTGGCCCCGAACCACAGCGTCTCCAACGGGAGCTGAACCCCCCGCTCCTCGGGCTGCACTTTTGGGACCCCACAAGGAACTCTTTGTTTTGCATTTGCTGCCCAACTCTCCGCATTTTGACAACTATCAGCAGCTTTTATATCAGCTGCCCCCCAGCAAATACCCTGCCCTGGGCTGAAGGCAGAGGGGGAATCGTGGATTACCAGGAATAATTCCAACATCACCAAAGTGCTCGTGCTGGAAAACAAAGCAGTGTGCTCACTGGCAGGGAGGGAATGGGATTTCTCCCGTGTTCTGAATTCAACATTGCACCGCTTCGCTGAAATAAGGAGCCGAGGAATTCTTCAAAGCGTATCCCAAGGTGAATTTAGTGGCAAACACTAATAATCCCTCCTGGACACTCAGCACTTATTAGGCAAACCCTGCCTTCCAGCAGTGCAAATCTACGTGTGTTTTTAAAAAGGATCTCTGTGAACTTCGTGTTTAAGCACAGGATTACGACATAGCTGTAAACTGCACGTTCGGTCATAAATGAAGAACTGCGATTTCGGGGTTTGTTTTAAAAAAAAAATAAAAAATATCCCAAATGCCTTTTGACTCAGAGCAACAAGGAAAAAAAGGAGACTGAAATAGAGCAGGGAGGCAGGATTATTTTCACTCCTGTTCTTTGCTCTCTTTACCCAAAGTCTGGCTGAGGATTCTGTGTCTAGTGGAATATTCTGCAAATACCTTCACGGAGCCGGCTCTTTATGAGGCAGGTGAAATGTCCCTGATGTGACTCAGGGTGTTCCCCACATCAGTCCTTCCACCCTCCCACTGGCACACACACTGTTTCTGGGTGCCAAACAATCCCCAGGCACCCCTTCCCTTTAATTTTATTTTATATAAGTGGCCACTGTAATTTATTTAAGCTACAGAAGCAGCACACCCCTAAACACCCTCCAACCCGAGCAGCTTTGTTGCCTCCTCCTTCGAGAAGCCTAAGCTGACATTTCCTCTGCTAAAATCCGAGGGGGTTCCGAACACCCAAGATCTCCATCCTCCACGAGGAGCCAGGCAGTGGTTAAAAAACTCTGCCTCATCCAGAGAGAAAGTGTTTTGATGCTGGTATTCTCTGCCCCCGTTGCTCCCAGCACCTTTTGTGGAATCTCAGACACCATTTTACATGAGGATGCTTTCTAAAGAGCCAAATGTAACTGTCTAATTAAGAGCGGAGTGATTGGCTGGTTCATGGACTCTGTGACAGTTATGACAAATACACATATTGGCACAGCCCTAACCTCACTTCACAGTTTGCAACACAAAGATGGTATTTCCAGAAATGTGCAGAACACTCTGATACAAAGCTTCACCTTGTCTAGTGCTATTCCATTTAATTTTTTATTAACTGCCTGAACATATGCCATTCTAGGAGAGGGTAATAGTTACAAAATGTCAGCAGAAACATTTAAACTGCTCAAATGTAAATGATTTTATAAATTTGTAATGAAAGGTAATTGTCATGTGGGAAAAGTAACAGAAAAACAGATATGTGTAAATGTAAAACTGGCAAAAAATACATCTGACTGGTCGAAGGCAGCAAAATGTAAGCGTGTTTTAATGACCACTGTAAGGAGTATTTAAATAAAATTAGCTTCATAAGCAGAAAATGTGAATTCTATAATATTTTATTTTCTAACATTAGCAAAGTTCATAATAATGAAAAGACCTCATGGAACTTTAATGCGCCCAAATCCATTAAACAGTGGGACGTTAAGGTTCCCCACCTCATTTCTAAAAAAAAAAAAAAAAAACAAATAAATCAAGTCAGATAACGTAAAGACGGAGCCCCCGCCAGCCCGGCTTTAAAAGAACAATATTAGAGCGCGCTTAGTTAGTTTCTTTACTTTCCGCTGAAATGAGAAACAATTTGGTGATTAATCCCTTCAGCGATGCGGTGCTGGGTCAGTGCTCCCGCAGATGTCAGCCACGAGGAGACTCGGGCGAAGGAGGGAGCTTTTTTTCTCCAGCCACCACACAGAGCAACCACCTCCCAGTCAGGTTTGCGGGCAACCATCTTTAAATGCTTGAGCTGCTCTGCGTGGCCATGACAAGATTTGCAATTCCCCACGTTTATTTACACGCCATCACCCCAAGTAGACATCACATGGAAGTGGCATGGTCGCGGCTGACCCCAGGGTAGTCCCTGTCTCTGCCGATCCCATTTCACCCTGCTCGGCAGTTGAACTGCGCTCAGCCCGCCCCGGACGCTCCCGCCGCGCCGCAATAAAATTAGCAGAAGCTTGTCAGGGGGGATTTTCTAGTTTTTACGCTGACAGACGCTGGGCAAACGCGTCTGCTCTTCAGAAGCCCACGGAGGCCCCCGTCGTGCTGACACGCGTGGCGGCGGGGCGGGCGCACGTGGGGTACCCCACGAGGGCCGGCCGAGCCCACCACCCCATCTCCCCAAACTGCCAGCCAGCTCTGCTTCCACTGTGCTCTCCCACGTCCACCCCTGCTCAGGACTGGGCACACGGAACGAGCTCCTCAGCCAGAAATCACCAGGAACGCGAACCCATCGGGTCTCCAAGGCCCACGCAGGGGGCAGGCAGGGCCGCTCGCAGCCTGCGGTGGGTGCACGGATCACCTCGTACCTGCAGCTCACACCAGAGCCCACCTGCCACCCCACTGACCCCCCCCACTTCCCCCCAGGAAAACCTGCACTAATTTCTATAAGTGCTTTCGCAAATAAACCAAAGACAACCGTCGTTTGTTTCGGAATCGGAAGCCGGGGGAGGCTAACGCGGTAAATAGGGGAAATTTACCATCTGTAATGGGAACATTTTTAAATAAAACCACCTAATATGTTTGGTAATCTACACCAATGTAATTTTATTAGCTATTCAGTGCAGTTCTTACATCAAACAGCCTCAGAAGCCCCGGGATCATTTTATATTCACTGGAAGACAGAAAGAAATCCAAAACCTAGTTAAATAAATTGTTCATTTATTCCTTTCCTTTTATGCACCAAGATCTACATGTGGTCATTAATTATAAAGAGACTATTATAGCACCATATTTTCATTCAATACGATGTCCTGGTATATATCAAAGAAGTCCCATAATTAAAACAGAAGGGCCACAATGACAATTAAAATTACAATCTATATGGGGAAAGAAAGTACAGTTCTGCAATTTTTCACCCTGTCACTGTCAGCACCGGGGGATATTCCAGTCACGTCTCTTGTAAAGCAGCCTAAATTCTTCTTCACCAATGCAACCTCAAAAGCATTATCAGCACCTAAGCAAAAGCCTATGCAAGTATAATTTAATACCAAGCCACAGTTTGCAAGTAATAGCGTATAAAGTGATATTTAAGTGGTGTTTTAAGCACACTTCTGATGGCTACAGCCGCCTTTTACTGGTAAATGCGTTTTCCTTTGAGTAGTGATTATGAGTCCTGGGTGAAGAGGTCCTGTGTGCAGGTCTGCCTGTAAGCCTTACTTCCAGCTGCCAATCTTTACTTCACAGTGAAGAAAAAGCCACATAGCACCTTGTTCTTACTCTTGTAGGCTGTCATCCCCTGAGCCTGATAACTGCAAAATCATTTCCACATAACACTTTTCTGCTTCTGCCTCTTAAACCTCGAGACCTACACATTGTGCACGCACTCGCACCCCCGGCACTCGGCCCCCCAGAAGCGCCACCGCCGGCCCCCTTCCCCGGCCTATTTTTAACACTTATCCCAGTAAATATCTGCATTAATGGAGCACCGGGCCCCGCTGCAGCAATATGTATTTGCTACAATTTATTGTCTATAAAAGTCACGAGCGGTGAGTTATTACGGTTAAAACTGTGTTTTTCTTTATAATAACTGGAAAGCGGGCGCTCACACATGAAGCATGCAATGGAGATGGAGAAGGTTTTGTATAATAAAACGGTGACATGGTCATTTTTCCCAGTTTTGCATTACACAGACACACTCATGCATGGTGCTTTTTAAATTCTTATTATATGTGAGGTCAGGGGGTCGAATGTCAGAAAGTACTGTTAATTTCACGGGGTTAGGGGAAAGTAAATTCAGAGGGAATACAGATCACTTAGCACAGAAAAGCAGCTCCTCTGAAGTTTGGCTTTACATTTGTTAACCATATCCTTCAGCTGGCGAACCATTGAGACCGGGGTGACATTCTGGGCCCCGCTGTAATGGCTCGACACGCTGTGGGGAGAGCGGGACGGCGGCGCCGGGGCCGGAGCCGCCGGAGCTCGGGGGGCTCCGCCAGCCGGAACCGAGCGGAGCGTTGTTGCCATTTGGGCTGCGCCGCTGAAATTACACAGAGAGCAGCGGAGATGTCTTAAAGTTCAACCTGACAAGGAACGTAAAATATATTTCTGTCTCCCTTCGGCGGGAAGGGAGAATCCTGCGGCTGCCCAGAGTCCTCTCCGGGCGCTTCCCGAGGCATCGTCGAGGCCTGGAAGGGTGGCACCAGCACCAGGAGCATCGGGGTAGTTTGTTTTACCTGCTGATGCTCGGGTGGTTTGCCTTTTTTCCTCTTTGATTATTTTGTTGCTGTTGATGTTTTAAGGTTTGGTTATTGTTTTTTCCCCCTCACTCGCAAAATGAAATAGTGGAAAGCAGAAGAAAATGTAGATGATCCTGGTTTTACAAATAACAGGAGGGTGGTGATAAAGCACAGTGACAGAGCTGCTCTTTTGCCAAGACAAATCCAGAAGCCTTTTTTTTTTTTTTTTTTAATACTAAAAAAGAAAAGCCATTTGCTTGATAAAATCCACCTCACACGCAATTTAAAGTAATAAAGAGTATAAAAATGAGAGGGTGCCTTACATCAAAGATGACAAAGACCTTCTTGCCATTGTGTCTATGGAAAGTTCAACTTTGGGGCGTGCCATGAGGCCCACGCTCCACATCCATCTGTGACGTGCAATAAAGGGAAAAATCCAACACGACAAACCAAGCTAAATTTACTCCAGTCACCGCAAGAGCCATTTTAAAAGACGGACGGGCAGGATTCTCCCCTGCGAGGAACCTGCCCGGCCTGACGCCAGGCTGGGTTTTACGCGTTGGTGCCTTTTGCGAGATTCCTCTGAGTCAAAACCCAGCCCAGGCTCAGCTGCCCCCTCGTAATTACATTTTAATGACTCAGGCTGGGTGTTTGTGTTTTGGCAGCGTGTTTAATAGCGTTAGCATTTAAATGGTCACAACTGGAGCCGGCAGGGCAGCGCTGCTGCCGCTTGGGGTGAAGTTCACCCTCCTGGTGCTGCTGCTCAGCGCGGGAGCCGCCGGGACAGAGCCGGGGCCAGCCCCCCCTGGAGCTGGGCTTTCCCAAACTCTGCTCCACGTCCCAGGGATACAACGGGACCCGAGGAGATATTTTGGATCTGTGGAGCTGGTGGGTTTTCCAGACGCCGAGTCTGGGAATGGAGCAGCACACAGCACACTCAGCTTTTCTCTTCCTCGGTACCAAGAGATGCCAGCGATGCAACCGAGTTCATAATCACCCCTCTCTTCCAAACAAACACTCCCTAAAAACCTCTCAGGCAGCCAGCGAAGTGGCAGGCACAACAAATACATATATTTTGTTGAAGAAGCGTTGTTAACTTTGCAGTGGTGCATTTCACTAGCTGCCTCCTATAATTAAAAACTTTTTTCTCCCATCCCCTTTCCTGCAAGGAGCCTGTTGCCTGAAGATTTAATCCTTCATTACCAGTTAAAACAAAATCACCAATTAGGCACATGAACACGTCTGTATTAATCTCATTAAGGTGATGGCACCAAATAAATTGGAACTATTTTTGTGCTTTTACTGTGTTCCTATGGCTTTATCAGGCCCTGTGGTCATATACAAAGACCTTGCAGCTCAGTCATTTAGAGTCATTCGGTTGTGGACTAAATGTGGCATTACCATCTATGGCTGAAAATTGCTTTCAGCTTTTAAACTGCACTGACTAGTCTGTAGTTAATCTTAGATCATTCACTTGCAAAATTAAATGAGCCAGAACGATGGTCGTCTTTTTTTTTTCTTCCTTTTTTTTTTTTTTTTTTTTTTTTTTTTTTTTTTTTTTTTTTTTTTTTTTTTTTTTTTTTTTTTTTTTTTTTTTTTTTTTTTTTTTTTTTTTTTTTGGTAAAATAATACATCACAAAACACTTATTTGCCCTGCCCAAAAGAGAGATCAAATTCATTTAAAATCCCATAAACCGGAGTTGTGAATTTTTAATTTTATTTAGGAGCACAGGAATAGAGGGGGAGCTATCTTTGCACAGCCCATCATTGCTATAAATTTACATATAGAACATAGTTTGATGCCTAACCAACCTTTAATCCACCTTTGATGTATACTCCTACTCCAGTATGGATCATGTGATACACCTTATTAATGCAAATGCGAGAAGGATTGTTTTGGATCTCTGATGTAATTAGCCATAAACCACGTTTAAAAGGAAAGGGGGGAAAAAAGCACTTCCTTTGTCACTACGGCTGCACAGACACGCACGTGGAAGAGGAGATCACAGAACCAGAGAGTCTTTCAGCTCAGAAAAAGATATTTAACACCATCAAGCCCAACCCAATCACAGCCCAACCAGGAACACGCAACAGGGCCCTCGTTCCCAGCCTCTTGCTTTCACTGAGCCTGGATTATGCCTTTGGTTCTACCAGCATTCCACCGAAAAAAAAAAAAAAAAACAAAACCCAAAGGTGAAGCAAAGCCTGGTTAGATCTTTCCCAACAACATCAGCAACAAATCAATTAATTCCTGATCCTTCCACCACTGAAATCGACAGAAATTTTGCATTTTAAGTTAATAATTAGGCCGCTTCCTCTAAGTTCCCCTTAAGAGTCTGCTTTTCCCCTGATGGACCACCATCGCTGCTCTCTCCACTTTGCACTATTGTTATGATTATAATTATTATTATTATTATTATTATTCCTGTGTTGCAAACCACACGTGGCCATGAGGACAAGCCTGGCAGTGGCTCCCCCCCCCTCGGCGCTGGCACAAGCAGCGGGGGGAGGCTGTAAATGGTTTGAAGGCTCCCGTGGTGGCTCCCCGGGCTCTGGGGTTGCGTGGTGGGAATCAGGTGGAGGCTCCTCCATCAGCGGGGCAGCCCCCACTCGTCAGGGGCTCCGCGGGGACTGCAGTGAATAAATCAGGCAGCAGCCAAGTCAGAACGGCCGCGACCGAGTGCCAGGGCCGGCGCTGACATCATCGGGGGGCCCCAATACCCGGCGCTCCGTCGGGTTTGAATTCCCGAGGAGAAAACGGCGGAGTTTATCCCTGTCTCCTGCCAGCACGGCGGAGCTGGATCCCGCTCTGCCGCCTGGGAACGGCTCCCAGTTCGAGGAAACAATGATGCTCAGGGCTGTGTCCCTGCCCAGCCCGGCCCACCCCCGCTGCCCCCGGACTGACAGGTCCCCTTATCGCCCCGAATCGCGATTTTAACTCAACCACGGCGGTCTGCTCCCTGCCACGGCCACGCGCGGCTCCCAGGGCTGACACGGGAGCGGGGGGAAGCAGCAAACCCCAACCCCACCAAACCCACCCGTATCTGTTTCAATTCCCCCAAAACTTTCCCGGCGCGGAGCAGCGAGCGCTGCCCGAGAGGAGCCGAGCCGAGCGCTCCCGGCCCCGCTCCCGCTGCAAGGAGCTGATGGATTCAGCTTCATCTCCCCGGCTGGCAGCTCTGTAACAACCTCCCGCCCTGCCCATCAGCGGGTCGCTCGGGCTGCTTCATCATCGAGTGATTTTTAAAACAAATATTAAGATTATATTTCTCAGTAATTTGTAATAATGATTTTTTTTTTCTTCCTTCCTTCCTTCCTTCCACCCCCCCCCGCCCCCCCCGGCTCAGAAATGAAAGTTTCCTCCAATCGCTCTGCTCCCAGTAAGGATATCCAGAAATGATAAATTTTTATATGCATAGAATAATATTCTAATATAAAGCTACTATTCTCATAAAAATATATTTATCTGGTAGTTTTCACTCTTCAGAAGAAAATCTGCATATTTTGTTTATTCTGGAAAATATTCTTTTTTCCTTTTTTAATAGCCTGAACCAAATAATTTCTCATTTTTACAGGCTTCACTTCACTTTTCTCACAGTGAATAAATTGCAACTTATTTCCATGAAATTCGCAGATGACACAGATCTTTATTTTGCATAAAGGCATAGAGAAGTGTCTAATATCTTCAATATTCATCCGCTAAGTGGACATTTGCATCGGGCGAGCGGGGAGAAGGAGCCGCGGCCCTCCCGCGGTGACAGCTGTACGGAGGGATGACATCTGACAGCTGTGACAGTGCTGACGGGAGGCCGGGATGGCTCCCGCATCCCTGATCCAATTACGGCGCGCATCCCTCTGACAGGGCCGGCAGCCGCTCCCGCGCCGGGAGGACAGTATTGATCTCTTGTCAGAGCCGGGGCCGCCGTGAACTTTGCGGAGCCGGAGCCCCCTCGCAAACGAGCGGTGGGGTGCGGGAGCAGGGAGAGGGGCAGAGGTGCGGGCCTCACCCCGCACGGTGACAGCCCAGCCGCGCCCCCAGGAGCGGGGATGGAGCGGGGGCGCTGATCCGGGCCATCCCGCGCCGGGAAAGGCACGGCAATCAGCGCGGCACGGGGCGGTGGCAGCCGCCAACAGCGCCCACCCCCGAAAACCAGACGGGACTGGCAGCAATGAGCCCCTGGATCCCCCTGGTCCCACTGCTCCCACGCACGGCATCAGCACAGCATCATCACCCCCAGCACCAGACACCCGGCCAGGGGCTGCCTCCTCATCCTCCTCACCCTCCTCCCAAACCCAGCGTGGCACCAAGCACCAGGCATGGGAGGATTGGGTTAAAACACTTCACTAAACGCTAAGAAAATAGTCAGAAACACAGTCACTTCAGAGTTCTGACCCTAACCCCTCTGACTCAGAACATTCTGTGATGGACCCTAAGGAACAAACTGGTCACCAGCACCCACAGCACGTGGGGCCAGAGGCCACGGCACACCTTTCATTTGGCTGTTATTTTATACCACACTGGAACTAAAACTACCAAATTTGGGGGTTTATCGTGTTATTTTAAAAGTTCCTGTGTGATTCTAACAGTTCAAAGCAAAATTATTTCCAAAGAGCCTCATTATGCCACTGCCTTCTCCATACAACAGGCCAGAGCCTGGTCCAGCATCCTCACATGTTCCAGACTAAGCAGAGACAGTGATTTTAATCTGCTCCCAGGGAACAGCTGAGAAGAGCAAACCAGAAGGCTCAGGAGCATGTGGACACTTCAAATCATTTTGACAAAAACAGAGGCAAGAGCAACCCGAGACCTTCCCGAGCCGTGGCCCTGCCCTGCCAGGGAGGTGGGACGTGTAACCACATCAGCACGGCAGGAGAGGTCACCACTCCTCACAGACATCGGAAGGAATCACAAAATTAAGCCCTTCTTTTTGAAGAAAAACCCTTATCCCCGTGTTTCTCCCCACCCTGCCTCGCTGTTTCATCTCAATCTGCATGGAAGAGGCCGTGCCAGGGCTCACATGGCAATTCCAACATCATTCCTGTCGGTCCAGCTTCTCTTTGGGCAGGCTCTGCAGCAGCCCCACGCTGCCAGCTAGATGTCATTATAAACAAAGTTATTGATTACCTCCCTCCAGCTGGATTGCAACCTGCAGACAAACTGTGACTTGCTGCCACGCTGTAATTTTATTGATCAGAGCAGTCCAGCTGCCAGTGCCTTCTGGAGAGTAAAAACTAATAATAAAAAAAATAATAATAAAACCCCCCAGCCTGACTACATCTTCCCTTTGCCCACACACGAAACAAACCACGACTTTTAAGGCTGAAGAACAATTTTTAAAATGTTTTTCTCTCCTCCCAAATCCTTCAATGTAAAACCACGTATCTCCTCATCTTCCAAAGTGTTCCCAGCTGCCAGCTTTGGGATGAGACTGTGACCATTTCCCATGCTGTGTCCAAATTCCCCAGGGGGTCGTGACCGCCAGTGCTTCATTTTAAAAATATATTGTCCATTCTATTTTAATATGTTTTGAGCTCTCTGGAAACCAAGGTGTGTATTTACACACTTCAGTCACCGCTTCAAATCAAGTTAATCAAATGCAAACGTTGCTTGAAAGGTTTTTGGGTCCCTGCCCCCAGCCAGGTTGTTCCATGGAATTTTGTGAGGTTGTAGAAAGATGGGGGTTGGCCTCTTATCCCAGAGATCAAGGGACAGGAGGAGAGGGAATAGCCTCAAATTGTGCCAGGGGAGGGGCAGGTGGGACAGCAGCAGGAATTTCTCCTGGAAAGGGTGGTCAGGCACTGGCAGGGGCTGCCCAGGGAGGTTTGGAGTGCCCAGCCCTGGAGGTGTCCAAGGCAGGCCTGGAGTGGCACTCAGTGGGTTTCAGGGGCTGTTGGAGCTCTGGATGTTATCCCATCACTAAATTATCCACTCTCCCTATTTCACCCACAGCTGCCTTGGAGTGAAGATGCCCAAGACAAGCCCAAGCCTGAGCCCACCTTCCCCTGGATCTCCCCAGCAGCATCCACAGCTCCTCCTCTCTCACCCTCATTTCACCAGGAACTCAGCACCACAAACCACAAAGCCTCACAAACTCCTCGAACAAAGTTTTTCTGAGAACGAGAACTCCCTCCCAGAGAACATTTCCTCCCAAGAGCAGCAGCTGCAGGATAAACACCGGTCTGAGAACCACACAGAGGGAAAGGACACGAGGAATTCTGCACGCTGTTCATCAGGGAGGATGGCAAAATGCACACCCAGGAATTTCAAAAGCAAATTGCTTCCAATCTGTTTGAAAATGCGATTCGCACTCCCAGGCAAAGCAGTCGGGGCTGCTTGTTGTTGTTGTTTGGCTTTTTTGGTGGTTGGTTGTTGTTTTTTTTTTTTTTTCCCTGACACAGTTTGACTCTGAAACAAAAATATTTCAAGTAGAAACTGTTGCTTTAGCAGGCTCCCAGAAGGAGGGGGAATCTGAATCCTGCTCATCCCCAGGAAAAGGCTGCTCAGAGCAGAGCTGCTGGAGTACCACACGAAATGGAACACATCCTCCAGAATCTTGTCTGGTATTTCTTTACACAAAAGCAGGAATTATTAAGCTTTACACCTGAATTACTGACATGTCACCTATGGCAGAAGTGCCACACCTTCAGTCCTGCAGATGAGCCCAGAGAGACTCCAATCTGTACAGAAACTGCAAAGGCTACGCAGGCCAAACCTCAAACTCTGCATAAATCAATAAAACCATTGCACTGAACTCAACACTGCACCTTAGATGCCACCTCTGATTTTCGTTTTCCCATTGCTGGAGGTCTGTCAGCCAGCATGGAAAGCCCATAAGGTGGCCACCACATCAGCAGGGTTGGGCATGCATGTTCTGATGGATGCATCCATATATCCTTATTTCCAGCCTATTTCCTCTGCCTACTTTTTATCTTTATCGTAAAAGCCGAATACTTCTGTAAAAAGTCATTAAGAACAACGGCAATGGTTACAAGTGGCTTTGCTAAGGGAGGGGGAGGGAAAAAGCATCTCAAGGAACATGGAAACGCTGTAGAGGTTTTAGTGGAGCTCATTAATTCGTCCTGGATTGCAGACATTCTTTGATTGTGATACTCTTTAATGGCAATTCTTAATTGTTGACATTAAAAAATATGCTGAGCTGAGCAGAGAGCCGAGTTCTGGCTCCAGCACAGACGCTCCTTCCCAGTCTCAAAAATTAAGTGTAGCGGGCACGGTGGCTTAATAACCTCTCTCAAGATCCATAGTTCAATCCCAGGTGCCACCAGAAAGGTTAGGTGTGTAAATCTTGGCTAACAGGCAGTTCAGGAATGTCAGTGCATGGGGCAACTCAGGCAAGTCTGGAGAATCTAGAAAAGGGGAGGAGGAGTCCTGTCCTGGAAGCAAAGAGACCAGCACAGGCTCAGGTGGGACATCAGCAGGAATTTCTCCTGGAAAGGGTGGTCAGGCACTGGCACAGCTGCCCAGGGAGGTTTGGAGTGCCCAGCCCTGGAGGTGTCCAAGGCAGGCCTGGCCGTGGCACTCAGTGCTCTGGGCTGGGGACAAGGTGGGGATGGGGCACAGGGGGATCCACGGGCTGGGAGGGCTTTCCCAACCTCAATGATCCTGGGATTCTGGGCTCTCACACAGCAGTGTAGGAAAGCCAGGATTCCTCTGTGTGCAGGTACTGCTGCTGCTACAGCTCAGGAGCTGCCAAGTTAAAAGTTTCATTCAAGATATTACCCCTGACTTGAAAAATTGGAAGCTATAAACCAGTTCAGATCATGGTGTATAAATACCCCAGGTCTGAATTAATCTGCAAAGTTTGTTAGAAATGAAGGTCAGGACTTGAATTCCCAGCAATTAGAATCATTGATATTTTCATGGTATCAGCCTCCTGTTCCTGATTATCAACTTCCATGGTGCTGACACCTAAAAACTTTGCCCCTCTGACCCTGCCTGAGTTTAGCTGTAGATTCTGTAATGTTGAGAATACGTTTCTGCATTACCTTTTTGCAAGTCAGAGGAAATTCATTCTAGAAAACATCACGGAGAGAAAATATATATGCAGAAATATATAATTTTACATATTTTAATTGAATATTATAGCCAAGTAAAATACTGATCGGGATTCTGCCTTCTCCAACCTTTGCCTCGGCACTTAATGCAATTTATTAATGGTGTTCTGACCTACAAGGCAACTAACCAGGAGATCAACTTCCAGCACAAACTTCTGGGAATGAGCTCACCAATATTCAGCTACTTAGTGAAAGCAAGGCCAGAAGGTTGATCTGGGGGGGAATGGAGGCTGGAAAGAAATGCCATTCCCTGAGATCCCTTCAAAAGGCAGATCCCAGAAATCCTCAGTTAAAGAGGATCCACTGATCCTTCAGCTGGCACATAAAAACACATCCTTCATCAAAACTGACAGATATGCCATCCCTCCACAAATCCAGAGGCACTGAGGAATAAAAACTCATGGACAACCCAGGAATGGTCAGAGCATCACTGCAGGGACTCACGTGCCAAGGAGCCAATTCCTTCTTGTATCCCTCCAAATAACCCTGCAGACACCACAGAGCCACGGGATAGTTTGGGTTGGATGGGAGCCCTGGAGATCACCTGGTCCAACCCCCAAATTACAGCAGAAAAATGGCCTGAACAACCCAAACCATCTCCTGATTTCAGCCCAGCTCAGCAGAATGGTATATAAATAATTGTCCCAGTTCTTCCCTATCTCATGAACCTACTTGTCTACCCAGGAGTGGTCGATGTTTTTCTGTGGGGAACAGGTTTCTCCCTGGTACAATCTCCAGTCACCCTTTAAGTGGTTCAACCTCCTAAATTAAATGAACCAAGGGTCCTATGACTTCGCAGCCATGACCATCACCTTTGCCAGAGCTTCCCGAGCAAAATGCTCAGGCACAGCCAAACACCCCTCACTGAGTCTGACACCATTGGAGTCCTTCCCCCTCGAGAGCAAACTGCAGGCCTGTGCTTTCTGTACACACTGGTTTTCTCGTGGTCTAAAAATCACCAGAATTTAAAACACACAGGAGGAAAAAAAAAAAAACAAAAAACAAAAAACAACAAAACAGAGAGAGTAAGTGGGAATTTTCCCTGCTCTGGATGCAGGGTAAGAAGATAGAACGGTATAACCTTATTTTTTTTCTTGCTAATACACCTCAACTCTGACCTTCCTGAAAACCAGGACCTCCTGGGTAATATGGTAATTTAATGTGAGTGCTTATATGCTGATTTCTATGGAGTGGGTTGGCTTTGTGAAATACGACGTGGTTTACTTTTAAATAGAGCTCAGCTGAGACCTCGGAGGGAACTGGAAACAGGCCTCCAATGGAGAGAGATAAATGCCTAATTTACTGTCCCACTTAATCCAGCGCTTTTTCCTTAAGTCATTATCTCCCATTCCTCATTATTGTGGCAGCACAGTCCTGAAAGACATGTGCAGTGAGACCATGATTTGAGCACTTCTGTTTACAATAGCCACCATTTATCATTAAAACAGCAGCAAAGCCGAGCCTGATGTGAAATATTAAAGATAAATAGGATAAAGCCTGGAAGTCCCTGTTCCAGCTCAGAGGTACCTTCACCTGGAGAGCATCCCACACAAACTGCAGCTGGGAAATCTGTTTCCCAGAGCATCATTTGCACAGCAACGCGGATTATGGAGAAGACAAGTGGGGCAAGTTGAGCAGCAAACATTTCAACATTCCTTTCTTCTGGTTGTGTTTGTAAATGCCTGCAAGAGGTGTTAGGACACGTGTAGGGTACCAGGAATACTCTGAGCAAGCAGAACGACGACCCTGCTCACTCAGGTCTTCTGCAGACGGAGCCAAACCCCCCAACAGCTGTCCCAGCTGTGGTGCTGGGGAGCACCACTGAGACACCTCCCAGGGACTGCAGCAGGCTGTGCCACAGACAGCCAAGAGCTGCTGCTTCAGCCTGGATCAGCAGCTGGTTCTAAATCCCTGAGCTGGGAAAAGCCCTCCCAGCCCATGGATCCCCCTGTGCCCCATCCCCACCCTGTCCCCTTGGACACCTCCAGGGCTGGGCACTCCAAACCTCCCTGGGCAGCCCCTGGGATCTTGTGCAGACAGTGAGATGAGGCTGCATTATAACACTGTGGCCATTTACACTTCAAGACACGTCTCTGTCTTTTGGCACTGAAGGGGAAGAGTGGCCAGGACAGGGTGTCGCGTGCCCAACGTTTCAGGTGTGCCCATAAATTAAAACTGTCTCAAAGAAAATAAAATTAAATTTAAAAAAAAAAAAAAAAAAAAAGGATCTGTAAGTTTGGATTGCCTCAGGGCAACAAGTAAGTGCCTGCCATGTGGCCATTAAATCTGGTATTCACTGAGGGCAGTGGCTTTTTTAGTGCAACCACCTGTGCAGCCCCTCCCTCCCCGCAGACACAGAGACCACGTTCCCATCAACACACCAGTTAATTCACATTGCAGAAACCTCTTCGTTTTACACGTTTTAAAGTGGGGGGGAAAGACCCTACCCCATCACCAACCAGCTTTGCAAAATGACAGGTGGCAAAGGCACGAACTGCTTGAAGCCTGGAAAATGTCTGGGGGTGCCCTTGCCCCGCGGGACCCGCAGGGAGGAGCTCTCCAGGACCACCTTCCCACCCACCCCACGAGGCCAGGGCTGCACAAACAACAGCCCTCCTTTAATGGCACAATCTGAAAATGCAAATTAGCCAGTTTAATTCCTCGCAAATTTCGCATTAATTATTACTCTTTATCAGTTTAAATATTGGTGTCATATGTACGGGGACGGGGCTACTTGTCTGCGCGTTCAGAGCAGATGTTGCGAGGAAAGTGGAGTGTAAATATTTATGGGTTAAAAGGAGAGACTTTGTAATTTGAAGATCTCTGCTGACGCTCCTCACGCTGCCTCTCCTCATCCTTCTCTGTCGGCGCGTTTGGGAGACAGACAAATGCTTTATATGTACATGTATAAACTGCCACTTGCAAATTCTGCTCTCCCAGCTCAAAATACCAAACATTTAACACATGCAGAGCTAGAACAGAAAATACTGTTTTCCAGAAAGAGTTTTGCTCTTTGTTTTATGCAAGCCTTACATTTCAGTCCCCGTTCTACTCCTTTTTCCACACTTGGCGCCTTTCGAAAACCAGGGCCAAAATTCTGGACTGGGAAAATTAAAACTGAAGATTCCCAAAGGGAATCTATCGCTTGGCAGCCTTGGCTGGCGTGTTTCAGATCACACTGGTGATCCGAAATTATCCCCCCTGTAACCAGAGAGAGAAATCCCAGCCTGCTGTGGGACACACCTGTGCTCCTCAGCCCCTCCTGACATCCGTGGGAAGGTGTCCTGTGGACTCAGCTCTTCCCACCACACCCTCCAAACACCCCCCATTCCAAACATCCTTCACCTGTTTGTTACAAATTCATTACAGGGACATTTGGGAGATAGTTCTCAATCCAGTAAATGAAAGCTGTGGAGAGTGGAAACTGCACCCAAGCATTTTATTTCAGTCCCCACACTCTGTCTCAC
The DNA here is from genome assembly GCF_003031625.1 of Empidonax traillii. Classification (NCBI taxonomy): domain Eukaryota; kingdom Metazoa; phylum Chordata; class Aves; order Passeriformes; family Tyrannidae; genus Empidonax; species Empidonax traillii. Next base: position 85,651 of record NW_020956396.1, read on the forward strand.
TTCCCTCTGGCTTTCAGGTTGTCACTGATTCTGGGAAACTCCACATTCCCCCCCCAACCCTACCCCTTGGGATAGTTGTGGGGTTTTTTCCTGAATATCAAATGAATTCAACATTTTTCAGAACCCCACATAACAGGATGAAGAAACTGCATCCAACTCTCCCTCTCTTATTCTGTCCAGCTTCCCATTGGAAAGTTCAAATGCTTTAAAAAAAAATAAAAAAAAAAAAATACAACTACCAGCATTTTTTTTAAGAGCAAGGAAACTGTGCAGCCCAGGAACACTTTGCAGGAGTCGCCTTCAGTGTGTCAGTGTAACCAGAAACAAGGTGTGTTGACACAGTGAGCAGAGCAAGAACTACAACGCTTTTTAGATGTGTTATTACAGAGGTTTCAATGTACAGTATTTGCAGTGTTTGCAACTCGGTAGCCTGCAGTTTCCATCCTCACTGAAAGAGTAAGTCAAGGAAATAGAGGAAGAGCAGAAAGTGTCACAGACCCCCAGTATTCTAATTAATTACAGCACATTGCAGGACTTTCCAGTCACCCACAAAGCCCACGTCTTTGCCAGCTCTCACTTGAACCCACCTCAGCCTCTAGCAGAGGCCTGCCAGAAATCCATGTGTTTATCTAGATATAGCTTTGAAATCCTTCAGAGGGTGAGCCAAGTTTAGGAAGCCTAAACCCCAAAATCAGGACACTGCTCCAACTTGTCCATGTCCTCCCTTCCCCAAGTTCAGGTTCTGCCACTCCCTGGGGTCACCCAGGGGTTTATTGACAACATCAAGACCACGTTGTCTGACTGTGCAACAAGTCCAGCTCCTCAGAACCTTCCTCGAGGGTTCACTCAAACACCTGGCTGATCTTGCCAGAGTCTAACAAGTTTCAGAGCCCAAATATATTTATCAGATGTAATTATTACCACTTATTTGGGCTCCTTGCACTTCTGCGCTTGCAGGAGCGGCGCTGGTGCTCAGCTGCTGCGTCAATGGACATATTGTAAAATGATTAAATGAATAAATATTCGGCCATAGGTATAAATGACCTATCCTGGGGGACAAGGGCCATTATTCACTGAGCATAATGCATCTCAAGGAACGCACCAAATTAATCAGAGCCCTGCAAAACCTGACATCTGAGGAAAGATTAAAAGAATTGGGGTTGTTTATCCTAAAAAAAAGAGCAGTTAGTAGAGGACACGATAACAATTTTCAAGTGTGTCGACAGCTGTAGCAAAGATGGGAGGAAAATCAGTTTTTCACGTTTATGGCAGATTGGGGGGTGGGGGGTGAGGGGAAATCAGGGATTTAAATTGCCACGAGGGAGATTCAGGTCTCCTGGCAGTGGAAAAACAGAAGGTGGGAGAGGGCAGCACTGGAATAAGTTCCTTGGGAATGTCTAGCAGTGGGGAGCAGGGAGCATGTCCACCTTGTCAGCAGGGAGATGGGGAAGGTGAGCCGTGCCGGGAACACGGCCCCCATGACATCCCCTGGTGCTTTTCCAGCCGCGTTTTCCTGGGAGCCACACAAAAGCTCACTCTATTGGAGAGGAGTAGAATGTCTTGCTAATTGAATGTCAAAGCAATTAAAGTGGGTATAGACTTCCCTCAACATTATCTTGACTTGATAAAATAAAGTTGTTTTGACAACGCGCACTGACAATCCCCGATTTCCAACCGCAGCGATTCCTCTCCAGGCGAGGCACGGAAAACGTGGAGACTTTAGAGGGAATTTTCAAAGTCTATGCAGGAACATTATTTTCAGAATAAGCCTGTTAGACAAAACTAATCAGCGATTTTCAAGGTACTGCCACGATCCTGCAGCTGGGGCTGATCTCCCTCCCCTCCTCCCCACAAACACAAAGCCTTCCCAACACACTGGAACAGCTCGAGGTCCAGCCCACCCCAGGACTTAACGCTGAAATTCACATATCTCCATTTGATCTTATTCCTACAGTCACCTCTATCCTAACCAATGTGCATAAACACAACATTTCAATATATATGTGGTCACTACTTGCATTTGTTTCCTTTCCCATCACCTTCTCTCCAATCCACCACCACCCTTCATCCAGGCAGTACAGCTCATGCTTTGCAAGTGGGCTCACTAAAGCTGCACCTGCTCAGGGAAAGACCCCAGTAACACAAAGCAAAACAACAGAAACTTGTGTCCAAATCACCCATTTGAGTGAGATGGGCTTTAAGGTGCCTTTATCCCAAACCAGTCTGAGTTTCTGTGACATCCAGTGCAGTGCCTGGTGCAAAGCTCACCTCTCTGGCTTCACCTGCTGCAAGAAGGGGCTACAATCAACCCTGTTTCCACACTGCTCACTGTTCATTCCCATTTCCTCTTCTGGCCTAGGATTTTTAAAGAGCCTGTGAACCGAAGCTGTCTTATAATCTCAAAACTTGTTTTCCCAAAGACAGAAATCTGAAAAAGAGGGCGAATTGCAAATCCAAGGGTAAAGCTTTTCCAATGGGTAACGATTTGTCTGACACAAGATGCAGAAGTGTTTGGGAAGTTACTCAGGAAGAATAATTGGGCAGTTGTGTTAAGCAGGGGCAGTTAAGAATTCTGTGAGCAATCTCTGACCTTTGCAAATTCTATTTCCAGAGCTCTGGTCACACACCTTCCCCCAGCATGGCCTGGGCGAGACAAAAAGGAAAGGCTTTTATTTATTGCCATGTTCTCTGCTCTCATTTGCATAAGTGGCCCATTAAAGGCAGCTCTCTGTTCTCACACCTGCACTCCCCGAGCTCCACGGCCAAGGCTCAACATCGCCCGGGAAGCTGTGGCTGCCCCTGGATCCCTGGAAGTGTCCAAGGCCAGGCTGGAGCACCCTGGGCTGGTGGAAGGTGTCCCTGCCCATGGCAGGGGGTGGCACTGGATGGGCTTTAAGGTCCCTTCCCACCCAAACCATTCTGGGATCTTCAGGAAAACTCATCCAAGATTTATTGCATTCCTGCCGTGCTCCTCCTCCTCACACTTCCATCCCAACCTAAAAATGGATTCGAGAGGGAAGATATTGTAGAATGGTGTAATAACGACTGTGTGTCACTGAAGACACCAGTGAACACAGATGAACATTGCCAGGATGTGGAACTGAGTGGAGGAAATGGGAGAACAGGGAACCATCCAGAGACATCCTCATTCCACAGTGGCCGGGACACACTGGGGACTGGGAACTGTCACCAGTGTCACTCACACAGCCCTGAGCACCTGACAAAGACCAACTGCATTTGCAACAAACCACTTATAAAAGCAGAATTTTATACTTCTTTTTTTGAAGAATGGGACTCAATCTCAGGCTTTCTGCATCTATTCCTCGGGCCAGGCATTGCCAAATACAACACAGCTTAAAAAACAACAACATAAGGAAACTCAAACCACAACAACAACACCCCACTAACTACACAAACCCACAGCCTAAGCGTAAGTTTCCCCACCTTAAAACCAACTCAAAACAAAAGAGGAGAGTTCTATCAGTTCCTGTCTCTGATATGAGCAACGCCATCAAAGACAAGGCCAACAGTTACAGACACACACCAAGGTTTGAGAGGCATGAACTGAACAGCAGTACATTGCTGCTCCACAGAAATAACACTCACTCCTGAAAAATGTGGGCCCAGGGACAGGAAGAACAGGCAGAATGAAGGGAAGGCAGGAAACAAGGCTCTGTTGTGCAGGCTCCCCAGACCCTCAGCCTCACCCCCCTGCTCCAGTGCCCGCTGCTTTTCCCTCTCCCTGGCACACTGGCACACTGTGCCTGCTGTTTGCTGCCAGCACTGGGGGAGCTGCTGGAGCCCCAGGCTGCCGACACCCAGCCCAGCTTTGGCAATCTGCTGCTTTGCCACATCCACAGTGACCCCCCCGTGCCCTCCCTCAACATTCCCATCAACACACCTGAGGAGCTCTGCAGTGTCTGGTGGAGAAAACACAAAGGTGCCCATTCAAAGGCACTTCATACCAGAAATCATTTCAAAATTAAAAACGGCGCCCAAGATGCATTTTTTTTTTTTTTTGCCCTGACTTTGTTTTCCCAGGAATTTCCATTTTTAATTTAGGAACTCTCCAGAGTGGCATTTTTGTCAGGTGTCCCTGCCCACAGCAGAGGGTTGGAACCAGCTGGGCTTAAAGGACCCTCCCAACCCAGATCATTCTGTGTTTCTATGATTCTCATGGACACTCCAAGCCAAATTTACTCCTGGCTCCTTCCCATTCTATAAAGACTCAAGCGTGTCCCACCCGAGATCTGGCTGTTTACCCTACCTCGGTTTTAAATTATGAGTATTCCCAAATTTTGGGGGGTTTTCCACTCTTTCCTTGCCCAACCTGTACCCCACATTGCAGAAAAATCCCAATTCATCCATCTTTTCTGCTTTCCCACCACACAACCAGCCATCCCACCCAGCTGCTGTCCAGGCTCCCATCTTGCTCATCCACAGCCTGACAAATCCAGAGCAGCTCCACGGATATTAAAGGTGTTGGTCAGGACTTAGACCAGAGCAAACGAGAGCACAGCCTGACCTTTTCTCTCCTCCCTCTCACACCTCCTAATGGCTTTTTTTAATAGAAAAGATAAAATATTTGTGAAACCAAGGAAATCCCTCAAATACCATGTAAATGCCCCTTCTAATTTTCCCAGATTCATTTTGAAACTCCTCTTTAAAAAAAAAAAAAAAAAAAAAAAAAAGACAAAACCATAAAGAGGAACTTCCAACACCTTCCCCTTTGTCTCTAGTTTTCTGTGGCATCTCCAAGCCTGACTTCCCAAAAATGCCCTGCTCAGGGGTCTGGGATGGGGATAGCTTTGGAATCACCCTCGTGTCTCATCCAGCCCCTTCCCTTCCCACGGGAACATTTCCTGCAGCCCCAGTGATGCACCTCCAGGTTTGCCTCTGATGGTTAATATTGATGAAATCTTGAGGACCTCGCTCAGCTGGAGGACAGGCAGCACCTGGATTCCTTTTGGTTTCAGCTTCCCAGGCAATTCAGGGGAAGACAAGATGCTGTATTTCTCTGTTTTCCCTGTCCTTAAGTCCGTTTTTAACTCACTCCTTCCCCAAAGCTCCCAAGGCTTCCTGCTTGGCATTTGCTTATCCATTTTGTTAGAAGTGCACTAAGTGGATTAATATTTTAGATTCATTGTGTCTTTAAAAGCTCTTCTGAAATGAGTGAAAGCTAATGATAAAAAATACTTCTATTCTCTGCCTCAAACAAAGTGCTTCTGCTGGAATCAAAAAGTCCCACTTTCATTTGTGTCATTTTTTTAAAGCCAGTAATCACAGCAGAGCAGCATTTCTAACTTTTGAGTCATCAGCAGCACAAATAAAGCTTTCACAAATTGCAATAATTTCTCATCAAGGCCTCCCCACAGAGAAAAAAAAATACAAATTAACACAATGTCACATATCACAATTCAAACGCTGGTGCAGAACATTTTTTGGGGAATAAAAGGAATTGCAAGAAACAAAGCACAACATCTGACAGAGCCACGGGTCTGCAGCAGCTCCAGCACCTCTGCAGTTCTGCTTGAGCACAGAAAGCTCTTCCATTCACAGACTGATGGCTTTTCCACGATAAAATCCCTTGGGAAAAGCCACCCCGGAGCAGGGGGCTCCAAACTTGCTCCTGTCTGAGTTTGAGGAGATCTCTCCACATTCTGCAGTGGCCAAGAAGAAACTGGGGTCCTGCCTCTTCTCTTTTGTACTGGAAATCAGGCAGATAAAGTTCCAATTCCCAGCCTGGCTGAGGGGGGAAGGAACATCTGCCCACCCCCCTGCTCAGGCAGGGTCACCCAGAGCCCAGGACTGTCACTGGATGGCTCTGGAGCATCCTCGAGGTGGGAGACCCCCCAGCCCCCCTGGACAACCTCTGCCAGTGCTCAGTTATCCCCACAACAAGAGTGTCCCAGACCATGGAACTGTTCAGGTTGGGAAAGCCCTCTGAGATCACCCAGTCCAGCTGTTCCCCTGCGCTGCCAAGCCCACCACAAACCCTCACCCTCCCTCCATCACCTTCCTGAGCCTTTGCTGGGCTCTCCTGTGCTGGGGAGCCCAGACCTGGCCCCAGCAGAGCCCAGCACAGGGGAGGGATCATTTCCCTGAACCTGCTCCTGGGGATTCCTCCCAGAGCACCTTTCATGTCCCCCCTGGCAAGGTCACATCCCTGGCTCATGGTTACACCAGGACCCAACACTCCTTCCTTCCTCTCAGCACCCCATTTCCCCCAGAGTTTGATTTCCAGCTTCCCCAGCCCCTCTCTGCTGCTTACAAACAATTCTGGGTCTCCAGAGCCACCAGCTCCATCACCACACACCAGAGTCTCTCTGGCCACAGCAGTAAGTAAAGAGCCACACACCTGAATTAAACTGTGATGTCACCTCTCCCTGTCCTGCCCCCCTGACAAGAGGGTGGCTCTCCTGCACGGGCAGGATGAGATCCCTCATCTGAATTAAAAGCCTCTGGGAAACCCTGACCAGCAATCCCACCCGTTGGTATTTTTGCTGATGCTGCAACTTCAAGAGGAATCTGGATTTTATTTTGAGATACATTTTAATATTCAGCACAGAATTACACTTTTTGGGGGTTTTTTTAATGGCATTCCTTATTTTTACCTGCTCTTAAAAGGCAGTGTGCCTAGTGATGGTTATAGGGCAGAGAACAGATTTTATTAAATATTGTCAGTGGTGTCTGTAACTTGGAGTTTGTCAGATCTGAGCCTCAGTAAGTTACGAGCTCAGAATTTGTGGACTAGAATAGATTATATATTTTATTGGACCTGCACTGGCTGCACCCATCAGGGAGTTGCTTTTACCCCATCAGCCAGTAACAATTAAGTTGAATTTATGACAGCAAACCTTATGACAGGTATATACAGAAATATAAGACCACTTTATTTACTGCACACACAACTGAGCCCCACACAGCCCTGTCTGTGTGTGGGTCTTCCCCAGTAGTTCTAGGAAGCTGAGGTGGCAAAGTGCTGCTGTTGTTATCCCGGGAATCAGGAACTGGTTTTGCTGCAATCAGAGTGGACCCTCAAGGGACTAAAGGGGGCAGGGGGGGCAAAGCAGTCCAGCTCAGCACAGAAATCCTGCTCTGGAAGGACGCTTTGGAACACACCTGAAATGCCCTGTTCCCACCCTGCACTCCCCTGTAACACATCCCCAGCCTTGAGCAGAGATTTGCAGGCAGGAAGGGGGAAAGGAAAAGGTTTTCACGTCCTTAGAAGCGAAACCTCTCCCTGAAAGCCCCGCCGGGTTATCTGCAAAATGTCAATTCCTTGGGGAACCGCTGTTGCAAAAGACAAACTGGGATGGGTTCCAAACATTTTCTGCCCCAGCCAGCCCAGCACCCGAAGCAGAGTTACTCCTTTATTTACTGCTACAAGGAGGGGTGAAGGCAGAAAGGTCTCTCTGCTCCTCTCGAAGCCGAGCAACCGGAGGGAGCAATCCAGAAAGCCACGAGAGGGAAAGAATTCCTCCATGTGGCTCCGAGCGAGCTCCTCTGAGGATCTCGGGTGCCTCATCTCCCCAGCCCAGCAGGTAATTAGCAGTCTCAGCGCTCAGACAGCGGTGATGGCTGGGAGATGCTCCGTGTGACGGCGTCGGGAGCGCTCCCGTTTGTCACTGGAATGGACTCTGCAGCACAAACCCATGGGCACGGTGACAGGCACGGATCAAACCCCTCAGTGTTCCACACAGCACACACCTGGGCACTGAACTCACCTCTGGCTGTGTGCTCTGTAGGGAAGGCTGAACACCAAGCAAACCCCTCCAAGAGGGGGAATTATGCACTCAAGGCTTAATTTTTAAGCAAACCTAAATCATGACCTGTTTTCGAGCCCAGGAGCAGCTCTTTTCATCCCCGACACTGCCTGGAACTGGCACCGTGGGAGGTGCCGAGCAGGTAATCAGCTACAACAGGAGAGGGCAACACGCAAAGCAGCTGATTGTCAATACTCTGTCGGGGGAGAAGAGAACAGAGAAAAATCTCCAAAGTGGATAAAAAATAAATTCCCTTGGATTTACTTCCCCTTTGGTAATGCAAAACGGTGATAGCAAGAGTCAGTGATGGGTAATTTTGGGGTTTTTTTTAATTCTATAGGTGCTTTTTTAATGGGCAGAGAAGTTATTATAAATAAATACAAGCTGTTATGTTTAAAAAAATCTGAGAAGTTTAGTATTAAATGATAAAAATGAAAAAGAAAAGGCATTGCCTCCAGGAGGGCAGGGCTTAACCAGCAGGTTTTCCAGGCAGATTCCAGGTATGTTTCCAGCCTGGCATCCACCTTTTACACACCTACCCCTGTCCCCAACCTGAACAGGGGCCCCAAAACAAGAGTTACCACTCAGAGCCCCACAACCCCACAGTGGTGGAGCCCCACCAGAGCAGGGGACTTCTACAAAACCACCAGCAAATGAACCAAGAACATTGCAAGGGGAAGAAAAAAAAAATTCCTGATTTTTAAAATTTTAATTCCTTTTTAATTTTAGTTACTTTTAATGAAAAATTATCTCATTCTTAACAATGGTGCTGTTGTATTTCTCCCAGTTCATTCCATACTTTTGAACTACAAGGGTGATTACAGAAACACAGAATTATAATAGTGTGAGACAGATTGACTGGGAAATTTCTGTTGGGAAATAGAGTAAATCCCTTTTTTTTTTTTTTCCCCAGCGCTTCTGAGTGGCTGCTGTACCCTCTGACAGCCCTTTCCATAGGGCTGGGGGGGGCTATAAAGTATTTATAGATGTGCACAAGTAGGAAAAAAAACCACAAAAACACCAGAAAAAGGGGAGCAAACCCTCCCAAGATGCACTAACGTGTCCACACATCATCCCAAACCCTCAGTAAGATTCTCAGCTCAGAAGCTTCAACAGATTCACCGGTGGGGACCGAAGCCAAGTGCTGCTCCAGCAAACAGGAGGGGGTTCCCGGTCAAAGGGACGGACTGAGCTCGGGAAAAGCCACCGGGAAAAGCCCCGGCACTCCTGGTTCCCTTTGGCACCTCCACTCCTCCCCTCCTGCTGCTGCTCCAGGGGCAGGGACCCCCCAGGGCAGGGACGGCACACACGGGGAGCCAGCACGGGCTGAACAAAACCCCAGCCACAAAGCCAGAACCTTCCCTGCAACCATGTGGCAGGCGGCAAAAATGTCCTAATTACAAGAATTTCGTTTTCATTAACTAATAAACCGGGGAAAACAATTTAAGTATCTGAATGTCATTTTTCAAAGGAAAATAAACTGTAAACATTTGAATAACATCACAGCAGGGATAATATACCTAAGGAAACCTATTGAAATATGCTGGTGAATTCATCCTCTTTTATCACATTAAAACTGCAATTGACTGTAAACCTCCTACCACTCTCCACTGAGACTTTAATTGTAAAGATTCCTGTTACACATCATATTAGAATTTAGTTAAAATTGTAGAACACATTATTTCCAATCAGACAGCCAACCATCACTCACAAAGATTTTTAAAAAGGTGATTAATAATTCATCTCAGATAAGGAAAAGATCTATATTTATACCATCTTCTCAGCCACCATAAACTACCTGACAATTGTTCAGTAATGATGCCCAGTAAATTCTTTAAAATGGTAATTTGTCATTCTGTCACTTCATTTGTGACCTAAAATTCCTCACTTGAGGCATCATCAAATAAATTAATCACTTTCCAGGATCCATTTCTCTGTTCTGCACGTTATTATGCCCAGGCTCTCTTGTGTTTCTCTTCATTTACATATATTTAATGGCTCAGCAGTGGTTCACTATGGCACATAACGCACACATCTCATTACAGGTGAAATATTCTAACTGCCACTATCACTGGGAAAGAAAATAACTCTCCCAATTTAATTTTCCTGATGTAACAAAACCATGATTCTTCACTATGAAATGTTGATGCCATCCATCAGTCACAATCAATAAAATCATCACAGAAGTACGCCTTCTCCAGCATCCTCCCTTCATCCTGGTATTATTTGAGGGAGGTAATTAAACTCATAATATGTAATGAATGTAAATGAAGAAAAAACCCTCGTGTTCTCCCTCTAACTACGCTTATTTTACTGCTTTGATTTAAAGTATTTTTACATCTTCCAATCTATGGGATACACAAAGCCCTGAAGGAAAGGCATCACAAGTACAGTAAGCATCAATCAATACATATAATGACTAATTAAAAAGGAACATATTTTAGCATTAAAAACCCACCAAATGCTGTTATTTATCGATTTTTCATTTAAAATGATGCATTCCCTCTGGACTAATATATTTGCTGTCTTTCTGAGATATAGATTGCCAGACACTAAGTTTTAGATACTGTTGCTTCACTTAAAAAAAAAAAAAAAACAAAAACAAAAAAAACCACACAACCTAAAGTGATTTTGTGGGTACCTCATCCCTCCCAAGCATTTGAGAAACACAAAGATATGCAAACTATTCTTGCACTAGAGAGAAAAACCTTAATCATTTCAGTCTCATATATGTGCCTGTGCTCATATAAGTCAAGAAGGAAAACGCTCTTCGAGATGATAACTTTGAATGAAGTCCACAAACAAAAAAAAATGGGTTTAGAGCAATGCTTTGCCATAAAGAGCAAAAACGGCATCATCTCCCTTGTAAATATTCACACAGTTTTGCTTTCATTTAAAAAGCACAATGAATAATGTTCTTCCAGTGGCAGGAAAGTCCAACAGACAGCGAAGTGCCCACTGGCCTCCCCCACCCCTGGAGCACACGTGGGGAGTGGGGCATCCTCCCCAGGGAGGATTTTCCCCAAGAACGAGAAATGACCCCTCATTTCTGCTCAGAATAATTCACTTCAGGTATTATTCCACCACCACACACACGCAGGGAATTGGATTCTGAGCACAAGGAGGAAGGGGAATGGTGGGGAACGTGGCTGGTGGGACCCAGCCAGCGACCAACAAACTGCCCCGGGCACTGGATTTTGTTATCCAACTACATTTCACTCTGCTGCTTTTAATGGACATTTCAAACAACATGCCCCTTTCCCCAGCCCATCAGAGATGCTGTTAATCCATCCCAAAGAGCCCCCAGGCTCCAAGGGCCAGTGGGAATGGATGCAGTGGTTCCTCTCACCCTCCTTGGGGAGCCAGCTGTGCCCAGCTGTTGCAGACAGGCTGGCACGGGAGCTCAGCAAACACCTTCTGGGAAGTGGAGTTCATAGCAAGGTTAGGATAGAAACTGGGTAAAGAACACACAACAGGAAAAGTTCCATTTAGCATCTGTAATTCAGAGCTGTGCATGAAACTTCTGCACCACATAAAGAAACAGTGGGCACGGGAGGCCTTTTTTAATTATTATTATTTATTCTAAAGGCTAGCTTCCATCAGGAAGGTGTCTCCAAAGAGATGGGATATCCACCCAAAAAGGGCCAAGGGGCACTGCAAACAGCCCAGCACAGGCAGCCCTGTAACAGCAACGAGGCAACAGGCAATGAAGGGTCCTTCGAAGGGACAGCAAGGCCCAAATTAGATCCAGCCTGAGGACTCCAAAACCAGTAACTAGGGAGTATTTCCATGTGTTCCTTAACTTTCCCTCAGTGGAGCTCTGCAGCAGAGAAGCAGCCCGTGCTGCAGGTACCAGTGCTGCCATCCCTCCCTCTGCACCCCAGCTCAGGAGAATCACCGAATCCCAGACTGGGCTGGGGGGGATATTAGAGGCGATCTCATCCCAACACCATTCCCCCACCCACACAAACAGGGACACCAATTAGCGCAATTAGCGCCTGGAGCACCCTTCGCTGTCGGCAGGGCCCCAGGGGCTGGGATGGGAGGGAGGCAGCTGTCTCCCGTGAGCGATGCTCCCAGCAGCTCTGTGCACCTTCAGCACTTTTCTGCCCAGCCCTGTCCGGTAAATGAACGAGCCCGGCACCACCTCTGTGCCCACCAGCGCCAGGGCCGAGGGCAACGGGGGAAGGGAGGGACCCACAGACCCCCAGAGCACCGAGAGACACTTCACACAGCTGGATTTACCAGGTAAATAAATAATAAATAAAAAGAGCCCCAGTGTCCATTTCCCGGCACGTTTTCCAACAGAGGTAACCCCGGAGCACGATGTTCTCATTAACCCCTCGCTGCCGGGACTCGCCGGCTTCTGCTGCACCTGCACCAGGGAGCAAAGAGCTCCTGGAGCTGATTACCGGGAGAGGGGAATTTCTGCTGGGTAATTGCATCCTGCCACCGCACACCGACCTCGCAGCCATCAGCTCTGCAGGCTCCCCCAGCGCCGCTGCCGTGCACACACAAACCCGGCGCCTCCCCCCCGGCCCCGGAGCTGTTGTGCTGTTGAGCTGTCATGTTCCCCTCCAGAGGTGGCTGTAGCTCTGCTCCAGGTGAGGAAAACCCTTGTAGGGTCCTTCCACGCAGGTTACAGGGCTGTGTTTACAGGGCACGTGGGGACTCAGAGACCCCAGAGTGAGGCGGGACCGGAGCTCCTGGCACAGATTGCTCCCAACAACACTGGTGTGCCATGGACACCCTCACCTGGCTGGGCATCTCCCACAGGAGACAGGGATGGACCAAACCCGAGTTCAACAAGTGTTTGGACAACCCTCTCAGGCCCATGGTGGATTGTTGGGGTGTCCTGGGCAGGTCCCTCCCAGCTCTGCATTTTCTGTGGTGCTCCACGTGCCCCCACGGAGCTCACGTTCTCCAAGAGTGGACTCAAAGCCCCAAAGCAGAACTTGCTCTGTGCTTTTTCTACACCCAGAGAATCATAGAATGGTTTGGGTGCCACCCCTGCCATGGGCAGGGACACCTTCCACCGGCCCAGGTTGCTCCAACCTGGCCTTGGACACTTCCAGGGATCCAGGGGCAGCCACAGCTTCTCTGCCCAACCTGTGCCAGGGCCTGCCCACCCTCCCAGGGAAGAACTTTTCCATGACATCCAAGGTAAACCCCCTCTCTGCCAGTGTGAACCCATTCCCTGTTTTGTTTGGGTTTTTATTCCTTTTTTTCCAATAACTGCCAGTGTGGGAGGCCCTGGAGACAGAACAGAACCAGCGAGGTTCTCCTCACAGTCATTATAATACCTGCACATAACACATCTTGCAAGAGGACCATGATTCATTTTTACTGCTCCTGAGGTGGCTTTCCTGGTTCACAATGAATACTGTGGTTTACACATGAAAAGTCTGTTACCTGCAGTATTTGTAAAGCTCAAATTCTTTAATAACCACTTAGATACCCAACAGATGCCAGAGTGAACATCAGGGTGAAGATGTTGTGGAACAGGACCATCTTTAAGTTCACTCTGTCAACTCTACTCTCACCCACCACCAGAGACCTGGTGAAAACAAAGTCTAAAGTAAATCTACCACATGAGAAAGCACCAGGAGTCCCCACATTTTAAATTAAAGGGTCCAATCTCAACCTTCAGAGCTGGACTGTGGTATGGGAGAGGAGATAACCCAAGGACAGGCCTTTCCTGCACCGGGAGGACTGAATGAACCTGGAGGTCTTTTCCACCCTCAGGGATCCTGGGAGATTGAGCCTCCTCAGCTCTCTCTCAGGTCTTGCCCCAGCAGTTCCCCATGACCTGCCACACACCAGGACTCCATCAGCTCACACCTTCTGCCCCCCCATCATCCATCACAGCCTCAACAAATCCTTCTGGCACATTCACGCCTGGGAAACAGCAAACCAGGCCCCACTTTCCTGCTGGGGGGGCAGCAGGTCCTGCCCAGCAGCCACTCCCTGCCTGCCAACAGCACTGACAAAACCCGCTGGCACTGGCACCGCTGCCAGCCTGCTGGGAAAACACACCCACCGAGCAGCAGGAGAGCTCCCAGATGGGTTAAGCCCCTGGGAGGGGTAGCCCTGGGCGTCTCTGATGTCCCAGTGCCCACCTGGGTGCTGCTGCAACATCCCCTTCCCTGTGGAAGGGGATCCCGTGGGACTGCCTGCCCTCCACCTGCAGGAACACCGGGAGCTGCCAGCCCGGCGTGGCTGGCACAGCCACAGCCCATCGATCTGCGAGCTCACCAGCAGAGCTGACTGCTACATCTGTTCCGGGGGAAAACATACATCCCGCCCCCGGTACGATCACTGTAATTAAAAATTAACATGCATTAATTGTTGGAGCTGATGTAAACAGCTGATGTTCCACTTAGCCCTGTCTTCTGTACATATCATTAGGCAAAGCCAAATATTGTTAAGTAAACAGGCAACACTTACAAGAAGAAATAGCAAACTAATTCCAACTAAATAAATTGACAACACCATGCGAGTCATAGTAAAACAGTTGAGATAATTATTAGGCTGGCTACTCGACTAACAGAAAATCATAGAAGACATATTTAATTGTTTGAATCTCATCTCACTAAATGTATTTAGGCACAGTGTGAAACACGATTTCTCTGGAATGTGGAGGCAGCTTTTTCCCCAGAAGCAGGATGTGCAATATACAGTGGGAATAAAAAAAAAAAAAAAAAAAGAAACCAAGTTGGAGTTTGATATGCAGGTAAAACAAATAACTTCCCAAATGCAGCAATCTCAACCAACTGCTTCAGCAGCCCAGTGGTCTCCAGAGAAATTCAGGTTGGTTATGCAATGTGAAAGGCTTTTTCTTCCTCGGATACATCTGCAAAGACTCCCGTCGGTACCGGTGGGAGCTGCAGGCAGACACCAAGAGAAGAACACACTCCCGAGGAGCTCCTTCCCCACTTTTCATCGCTGTTATTTAAATGTCATAGCAAAATCCTTCCTCCAATTTGTATACCAAAAAAAAAAAAAAAAAAAAGCCAGTAAAGGCTCAGCTAACGTGCCCGGTGCTGCCTCCCTCTCCCCCTCCTCCCCGAGCTGCTCCTCAGATGTGGGTGGTGTTGCTGAGCATTGCCTGGGGGGTGTCAGCTGCCGGTACCCCCAGGCTGCTCCCCCCGCCCGGGGCTCGCCGGGCTGGGTGTCTGCACTGTCAATCTCAGCCCCTGTCCCTCAAACCCAGCCAAAGCTGGAGCTGCCAGGGAAGGGAAGGGAAGGGAACTCTGCAAGCAGCAGCATCCGCACTGCATCACCCCTGCCACTTCAGAGCCCTTGGTGCCAGCTGGGGCCGAGAGCACCGAGCAGAGGGGGCTCGTTCCTGAACCCCCTCAGTGGGGCTGGGACCAGCTCGGTGCCCGGGAGATCACACAGGGCTCCTCTGCAGGGGGAACACCCCCAGATGCACCCCCAGAGCCCGGGTGAACCCAGGAACCCCCCCCACATACACACCCTGCCAGCACCTGCTGAATGCAGGGCTCGAGAGCAAGTGCTAATTGCTTAGTGGCTCTTGTCATCTCAACGAGCAGGAGGAGTTCAGGAAATTTTGGCTTGTAGGAAAGATAAAATTTTGTTTGTTTGTTTGTTTACAAAAATCAGCTTCGAGTGGAAATACCATGAAGGGTTGTTTGTTTTTTTTGGTTTTTTTTAATAGACAAGATAAATTTTGTTTGATGGTTTTTACTGAGGAATCCCATTAATCCACTCCAAAATCATTTCTACACGACTCCTGTCATGGGTTTTTCTCTGCCTCATCCATGAAGTCAGTGCTGGGCTGGGACTCCCCAGTAACCCAACTTCTGCCTCATCCCCACCTTCCACATCCATGGGGTTTGGGCTGTGCTGCTTTGGATACTTCCAAACCCACAACCATCCTCCTGGGGTTTGTTTTCTTTTCCCCCAGGAGTTATTTGAGATGTAAGAGCACAAGAAGACAGCTGCAGTTTGAAGTGCAGGCCCCTGGATCTCTCCTTTAGCTGCCCCAAGAGCCCTTTTGGCTACACAACACCAACCAAATGATTCATCAAGTCACACCATTTCTCCCCCACAGCCTCATTTCTGGATGGAGAAGACACAGGAAATAATAAAATACCCTGAGTTGGAAGGGACCCACAAGGACCAAAGCCCAACCCCTCGCTGGATGAGGCTGGAAAGAGCCTTTCTCACTACAGTGACAGGAATGCCAGGATTAGGGACTAAAGACTGTCCCCAGCCACACACCTGGCTGTTACCCAGGAGGTTTTAGGAGCATTAAAGAAATAACTGGAGAATTTTTAAGTGTTTAGTAGTCAACTACATGGAAGACATGCCCTAGAGATGGTGTCTCTGCAATTGGCTGTGATGCTCCTGAGAGCTTGTAAGGCAAAACAGTGTGCTGAGCCCCCCATTATTGATACATAACCCCAAACAGCATCAATTAGACAAAGTTGGAACGTACTTTGTGTAAACAGCATCATTAAAATGCTGTAAAACAGATGATTTGGGGGTTTTAACACTGTATTTCAGCTTTCTTGGTGAGTTCACATTTGACTTGGTGCTGATGAAACCTTTCAGAGACTGAGGAACTCCCTGTTGCAGACACTCCCTTTTTAACCAAATCCCCCTGGTTTGCCATTTTTAAGGGCCCACCACACCCCACAGATGAAGTTCCCACCCGACTCCCTGCCCTGAAACCCCTGAAAGGTTCACAGCACTGCTCAGCTGTTTCATAACAATATCAGGCTCATGATGAACCAAATGAGTTCTGATTTGTGCTATTTAATGTCCTAATGGCTTGACTAGTTAGGTAGATAATTACACAGTATGATTTATCCAACCCATTTATAAATATTTATAATAATGGATAGATTAACCTTTGGGATTTCTACCCTGCAATCCCTTCAGGAAGGGGGATCTCTCCATGGCAGCAGTGAGTGCCACCGCCTGTGAGGGAGCACTTGTGGGCAGTGGGATGGGGATGCAGCCTGGCCCATGGCCAGGGGGACACAGCCATCACCCACTGACACTGTCACAGCTCTTCCTCCCCTCCAGTGAGCTCTGAATTCCAATTTTACTTCCTGATTTCATTTAATGAGGCAAAGAAAATGCACAGGAGATCAGGCTCCTGCAGCCGAGCAATACCAGAACGACCTGTACCACGGAATAACATCACAGCACTCTCAGGCCTCCAAGAACACGGGGGAAATCCCAAGCTCTTCTATGAATTCCAAGCATGGCAGAAACCCACCTCAGATTCTGAACCCTGAATAACAGAATCCCAGGATATCCTGAGCTGGAAGGGACCCCCAAGGACCATCCAGTCCAACCCTCAGCCCTGCACAGGCCAGACCCAAGAGTCACCAAGAGCATCATCCCAACCCTCCTGGAGCTCTGGCAGCCTTGGGGCTGTGCCCACTGCCCTGGGGAGCCTGTTCAGTGCCAACCACCCTCTGGGGGAAGAACCTTTCCCTGAGATCCACCCTGAGCCTGCCCTGACACAGCTCCAGCCATTCCCTGGGGGCTGTCCCTGCCCTGGCACAGCTCCAGCCATTCCCTGGGGGCTGTCCCTGTCACCCAGAGCAGAGCTGGACGGGCGCTGGGCTGGGTGTGCTCACCCTGCCAGGGGCAGGGACAGGGGGTGGGAGGAGGCACTCGACTGCTCAGATGGCCGTGGCACTGAGTGTGTGACAGTGAGTCACGAGCCACCCCCAGCCCCAGGCGGGCACAAGTGGCACTTTGTCAGCAGCGCTGTCGCCACGACGGCCACGCCAACGCTCGGGGGGGCAGCGACAAAGGGACAGTGTTCGCTGCAGCCACGGCCAGAGCGGGGGGCTCGACCTCCAGAACCATCCTCACACGGCAAGGGCAGAGCCAGCACTTTGTCTGGAAGAATCCACTGCTTAGAACGAGTGCAGATATGCTAAATACACACGAGGGACACACAAGGAATAGATGTTGGTCTTCCATGGGGAATACCTCTGGATTTGTCTCTGCTGGAGGAGACCCAAGCCTGGGTCATCACAGCTCTGAATTCTGACACAGTATAAACTGAAAAATACAGATTCTGTATCCCAGCAGCACAAGACAACACCCCATTCCTTGGACACCATCACTGAAAGTCAAGAGAAACAAGACACAAAGCTCGCCATACACATTGGAAGATCCTTCCTGGCATCACTAAAGTATTGCAAAACTCGTAATGACCTCTAAGCTCTAATATTCTGCAGCATCTCTCTTCACTTCGGAAGAGCATCCGTATCTTTAGATTATTAAGATTATGTTTCAGTGAAACTGCTCTAGAAAAAAAAAAAAAAAAAAAGAAATTACATGAAAATAATAACCAACAGGAATACTCAGGCTTTTTAGTTCTGGAATTTCACCAAAAAGCAAAAATCATTTTCATTCTCCAAGACTGAGCTGTGGTAGCTTTTCTACTGAGTGCTTAAACAGAAATTCATTGTATAAGCCATTAAATAAATTTTAAAAGTACAGGACTCACAGGGAAATATGACAAGATTTTTTTTTTCTTTATCAGATTATTAGAAAATTTTGACAAAATAAATTTGGGCTGGAAGAGCTCATATGTTCTTGTGCAGATTATCACACCTATTAAAAAAGCACTCAACAACTATTTTCAAAATGCACCTGCATCCACGCAACGGTGGGAAATACGGAACTCCACCCATTTCCCCAGGAGGCAAATCCTCACTTCATCTTGGATAATTTCTCTGTTTGAAATCGGTGCTCGGCCCCTCTGCCAGGGCCACTCAGGCACACCATGCCCACCTTCCCTGATTGCTGCCGTTTGTGTGGAGCCACAGCCCGGGCAGGGAGGAGGGAAACCAGCAACCGACACTGGGGGAGGGTGGGGAAGAGGAGATAATAGAGATTACTCATAAAAATTGGTCAGGGATTAGACTGTAACACTTCTGGGTCCCTTACAAGAGTCATAAGAGAGGGATTCTGCAGCAACCGGGGACAGCTAAGTCACTGTGAATTGAAGACAGCTGTATATTGAAGACAATGCCACAGTAAACATCTGCCTAAAGAACTTCTCTCTTGGCAGGGTGGGATTCCAGCAGACGCTCGGCAGTGGGACAATAATTCCCAAAGCCAACAATGTGTGGAAGAGGTTCTGTGTGTATGTACAAAAAGACTTATTGATGTGCCAATGCATTGTTTTGCTTCTCCCAAAAACTGCGTTGAAAGGGGAGTTCAGACCACAGCCAGAGGAGCTGCCTTTGGGGTAACCAGCCTCTCTTCCAGGGACGGTGCTCCCAAGGGAAGATTTCAGGGTTGGAAGTCAGGACTTTCACAGTTTATTCCCCCCTCAATCAAATACCTAAAACTTCCAAACACTTGAGCTTAATTAACCCCAAACTTGGTCCAGACCCACCCACAGTGCTCCATGCTACGTGAAGGCACAGCAGAAATTCTTTTCTAAAGAACCCCAGAATATCCCGAGTTGGGAGGGACCCACCAGGATGCAGTCCAGCTCTTAAGGAAATGGCACCGACCCCACAACCCTGGGGGAGGCAGGACACAAAACCTGACCCCACCAAGTGACCCCCCTCCCCCTCCCTTCCCAGTGCCCCCACGAGGTCACCCAGCTTTGAGGGCAGCGTGGAGCTGTGCTTTGCTCTGCTCCCGTCCCTGCCCATCGGCAGTGCTGACCATCCCCGCAATCCTGCGGCCAGTCCGGGGCAGGGAGCGGGGCAGGGAGCGTTCCGGCATCCCCAGCAGCCCCTGGGCTGGCACAGCAGCAGCCAGCGCTGGGAGCTGGAGGCTTGGCAGGGCTGTGGCGATGATGCTCGAACACCAAAGAGGGGCCGTGCCCCGGGGGGAGAGCAGAGCCCCCAGCGAGGCGCTGCAGACGCGCTCCAGCTGTGCCAAACGTGCGGGGACAGAGCCAGCCCAGCCTGCCTTTGTGCCCGGGCTGCTGCAGGCGATGGCACAGCACCGGCTGCGGGCCCCGGAGCAACCAGCCTGGCTGCCACCGAGGGAGGGGGCTCTGCACAGCCCCTGCCCCTGCCCCGCTCCCGAAGGCAGCACCACCTCAGACCCTCAAACCACACCCTGGCACCGTCTCCAGGGTGCAAAGGATCACAAGGGAGCAAGGTTGATTGCTCCCATCCAACACGTTCCACCTGCAGGCAGTAAAGTGAAGAAAAAATCCACAGAATGGGGCAGGGGGGGGAAACCTGTTACTGAAGGAACCCACCTCTCCAAAATTTCATGGAATCCCAGAATGGTTTGTGTTGGGAGGGACCTAAAAGCCCATCCTGTTCCAACCCCTGCCATGGGCCCAGGGTGCTTCAAGCCCCATCCAACCTGGCCTTGGACACTCCCAGGGATCCAGGGGCAGCCACAGCTTCTCTGCCCAACCTGTGCCAGGGCCTGCCCACCCTCCCAGCCAGCAATTCCTTCCCAGCATCCCATCTGTCCCTGCCCTCTGGCAGTGGGAAGCCATTCCCTGTGTCCTGTCCCTGCAGGCCCTTGTCCAAAGTCCCTCTCCAACTACAGGGCTTTCCCTGGAAAGCCCAGACATTCCTCACAGCCAGGCTGCTCCTGCCCTCCCTCTCACCCTCCCCTGGTGCCTCACAATTCGCTGGCCACGATGCAATAATCCCACAGTCCCTGCCCAGGGGGGCATCCCCGATGCCCTCGGGGTGGTTGGCATGGCAGGGATCTGTGGACACATCCCAATATTGACAGTGCCCCACCACGGTGCTCCTTGCTCTGGGGAGCTCCCACTTGCTCTCCGGGGGGAAGGAGAGCACGGGGTCTGAGAGAGACTCCTGGCATTTTAAACTAAAATTAATCCTTGGCAATGGAACATCCTCCAATGTGACCAAATCCTCCGATAAAGCATTAAATGAAACACGCCATTCCCAGCACAAATAATTGCCTTTGTTTTCATCATTTTGTCTAGTGCATCGCAGGAGGCTGGAGAACAGTGTGAGTTTTTCTGATCTATAATCAGACAGTTCATAAAAATCCTAATGGAAATGAAGATTTTGCTATTTGGAGTGGTCAAATTTCCATTTTCAAACACATCACATTTTAAAACCCAGGTTGGCATTTTGGTTTGCTGAGAGTTTTAGGATAATAGCAAATTACACAGAAAATCTACCAATTCTTTGTCAAGTGAACTATGCAAAAAGGAACCATTAGTTCATAGTTCACCTGCGAGATGGGAAGACATCCTGAATAATAATTTTTAGAGACTACCAAGGGCATTTATTCGCAAATAACGCTCACATCTCCAGAATTAAGGCTGCCCCTGCTGCCTGTAAAACCACTGTGCTCAGGTTCCACTGAAGGTGTATTTAAATAAACCTATTTTCCTCAATAAAAGAATAAGGAAATCCAACCATCCTATAGACAATTGGCTTAGGCCAGACATCACAGGTGGAGAATGCCAAGGAGACTGAAGGTGGGCTCAGCAGCCCTTCGTGGCCCCAGGGATGAGCACATGGAGGCCCCTCAGACCATGCCGTGAGAGATCCCATCCTTCCTGAGGAACAATCTGTCCTCTCATCCTGCTACTGCAACAACAGCCCCCAGGGAATGGCTGGAGCTGTGCCAGGGCAGGCTCAGGTTGGATCTCAGGGAAAGGTTCTTCCCCCAGAGGGTGGTTGGCACTGAACAGGCTCCCCAAGGCAGTGGGCACAGCCCCAAGGCTGCCAGAGCTGCAGGAGGGTTTGGATGATCCTCTGGGGCACAGGGTGGGATCGCTGGGGTGTCTGTGCAGGGCTGAGGGTTGGACTGGATGGTCCTTGTGGGTCCCTTCCAGCTCAGGTTCTGTGATACCACGTGAGCTGTTCATAATTGTTCTCAAAATGCAGCTCTTGCTCCATTTCCCCTCTTATTTACCTCCCATTCTTTGCTTTTCCTTCTGCTGAGATTCAAAACAAAACAAAGAACCAAAACAAACCAAACCAAAGAGGCAAGAGAAAGTGTTTTCATTCTGTGCAGAAGTTAAACTCTATAGCATCGAGGAGACTCCCAAACCAGAGCTTTGGGCCCTGTTATTTACGAACTAAAAACTCCACCTCGAGCAGGCTCTGAAGGAAACGTATGAAAGACTGGTTAACTCAATTATTCCCCTTTCCTCCCCCCCAGTAACAGTGCCCTGAGGCATAACCCAAACACAAAACTGCCTGTGCCTCCCGCTTTGAAGCCAGCACAGAAAAGGAATCCCACTGGGAATTCGCCGCATTTGTCACAGCACTGGGACACGTTCATCTGTAAATATATTTATTTGGGCTTTTGGGATCTTGAGTTGTCTTCATTGTGGTGTTTGTCATCAGCCTGGGCTGTGTACTGCTGCAAGGCAGAGGCTGGAAGTGCTGGCAGCACTTTGCTGTAAGTTTGCTGTAAAACAGGAGAACACATTCCTTGTCTTCAGTTTATGGTTTATTGCCCCATGACACATTTGGGAATGCACAAGGAACCTGCACAGTTTTCCTGTTTGTTTGCCTTTAATTCTGAGGAAACCCCCTGATTTGCAGTGATAATTTCACTGTGGACCTCAGTGAGCACCGAGCAATTGCAGCCCAGGCCAACCCTGACCCACCAGCCCTGGCAGGGGGGGGCCTGGGGCTACAGGGATGCTAGGCTGGCAAATAGAAGAGAATGGACTCCTTAAGGTTGGAAAATTCCTCCAAGAATATCCAGCCCAACCATTCCCCAGCACTGCCCAAGCCACCACTGACCCATGTCCTCAAGGGCCACATCCACAGGGCTTTGAAATCCCTCCAGGGATGGGGACTCCACCACTGCCCTGTGCAGCTGTGCCAGGGTGGGACACCCCTCCCAGGGAAGACGTTTTCCCCAATATCCACCCTAAACCTCCCCAGCACTGTTTGGGGTAATTGCCTCTTATCCTGTGGCTGGTTACAGAAGTGAATGACATACTTGTCCATAGAGGCTGGAAAAACATCAACCTGCTCATTGCACTACAACTCTCAGCAATTAAAGTCACACCACTGTAAACCCAGTGGATAATTACTCACACACACACACATACACAAAAAACCAGCTGATTTTTCCTGGCCCCTCTCCCCTTGGACTGTGCTGCTCAGTTTTCTTGAGCAGTGAAGATCAGACACCAAGGCTCCCAACCTTATCAGCGTTGTGGTGCAGGTGAGGTTCTAAACACCAGTTCTGAACATAAAACCTACCCAGATTTTGTGCTAAAGGCACAGAACCCAGTCACAGAGCAGATTGTTAGATAACCTTCCCCCAGCAGTCCAGCCCACCTGGAAAGAGGCCAATACAGAGCAGGCCAGTGACGTGCTCTGGAAGCAGATATTTTATTCTACCCTAATACACCAACATCCTTTCTGAGTTTTACAACCACATCTTGGAAGACAAAAAGCAACGGAGAGTCTGACCTTTTCCTTAACATCACAGCATCCAACAGGCTCAGGAATTCCCAGCCACCATCAGACTCAGGAATTCCCAGCCACCATCAGACTCAGGGACTTCTCCCTGAGAGACAACCTGAGGGCCCCCAGAGGAGCAGCCAATAAACACAGGTATGAAAAGCACCCAGAAGTTGTTATGCAAAAGCATCAGCTCAGTTTGGAACCACCAGACTGTGTGGAAAACGGAACACGGAAGGTTTTCTAAAGCACATTTTCCCCCAAGAGTTTTAGAGGACCTCAGGCTACACCAAAGGCGTTCCAGAGCTCCCGGCCCTTGTCCCTAGGGTGAGGTTTCAGTAACCAACAGCAGCAGTTCTTACAAAACCAAGGACCTGGGGCGTATCACAGGATTTCCCCAGCCCAGCTCAGCCCCCTCTGTGTCTGAATGGCCTGGGGCTGTTTGGGGAGAGAGCAGAACCAAACCCAACAGAAACAAAAGCCTCGCCGATTCACCTCCCTTTGCAGAGCCAAGTAAAACCCGAGCTCCTGCAGCCTCCAAGTTACACCTTAACACAAACGTTATCGCTCAAACATGGTCCTCAGTCGTTGCTTTTGAAGAAATCACAAACAAACACGAGCATTGCGAGGCAAAACAACAGCTTTTGTCCCCCTCCTTTCCCCGAGGACTTACCTGAGAACTCCTGTCGCCAGGACTCGGTGGGAGCACATCACCTGCAGCACCTGAGCAGAGCTTCACCCCACAGATAATAAAAGAAATCACAGCCCCCCTCCCCTTCCTGCTCCTCCTCCTCCCTCCCAGGTGGTCACGCTGAGACGCCGAGGAGGGTGGTGACCGTCACCACCAGGTGTGGACAGTGATCATCACCCCGGCGGCTCCAGCTGCTGCACCCCCAGAGCAAACTGCAGACACGCCCCGTGGGAACGAGCCCCTGGAAAAATAAAAGCCCTTAAAAGCCTCCCAAACTGTGACCCACTCCAGGAATCGCAGAGAAATCAATATGGATTAGTGCCTGGTTTGTTGATCAGTGGATTTCACAAAAATGTTCCAATCTCCTAAAGTTTTTGAATGAACACGATTTTTCACACTTCAAATAATTTAAATAAACATTTGAAATTCTGATCCGTGTTTGGTTTTTGTTTTGTTTTGTTTTCAATGGCCAATCCCTAAAAAGTGCAGGTTTTGAAATAATGTTATTCCAGTACAAAAAAAAAAGGGATGGTGCCTCATTAAACACACCTTGCACCCTCTCCAAAATGGGAATGGAGCTGTCAGTTCTCCAGGTAATCCCTGCACTGAACTCCAGGAGTCTGAAAGAGGACTTGGCACTCTCTCCATAGAATCACTGGATCATGGAATGCCAGAATGGTTTGGGTTGGGAGGGACCTTAAACCCATCCAGTGCCACCCCTGCCATGGGCAGGGACACCTTCCACCAGCCCAGGTGGCTCCAAGCCCCTCCAACCTGGCCTTAGACACTTCCAGGGATCCAGGGGCAGCCACAGCTTCTCTGGGCAGCCTCCCATCCCTGGATTGCTCAGAAAACATGGATTTGGCACCTGAGGCCGTGGGTTAGTGGTGACCATGGCGGTGGTGCTGGTTGACATTTGGACTGGATGATCTTGAAGGCCTTCTCCAACCTTAATGATTCCATGATTACCTCTGTCATTGTGAAGCCATTCCCCCTTGTCCTGTCACTTGAGTCCTGCTTCCCCTCTCCAGGCCATATTTCTTCTATAATTCCCCTTTTCCCAGAAGAAATCCCGTGTTCTAGGAGGGTCCATCCCCCAGCCACCACCGCTCTGAGACAAGAGCCCAGCCTGACCCCTTGGGTAAAACCACCCCTCCCCAGCTGAGCTTCACACTTTGACCTCATGAAGGTGAGAAAACTACGTCAGTTTGTCAGTAAATATTGAAATATTCCTGGGGAGTTGAGCTCCGTGCAGGTGGAGTTCGCTGGTTCTTCGCGTCAGAGCCGGGGACGGTTGATCCATCCTGACTGTGAGTTTTCCTCGGGAATCAGGCCCTGGATTTCCCTTCCCATGGGCTCAGGGTATTTAATGCCTCACTGCAGAAGTGTCTCCCTGTAATTCTGCCAGCAGGGCTCCTCCTTTTCTCCCCGTGTTCCAGATTCGGCTGCTGGGCGTTGGATGAACCTGTTCCACTGGCAGGGGCTGGCTGGTTTTTAGGGTTTCAGTGGAACCATTCCCACCCTCTGTCAGGAGAACACCACAGTTTATAAGGTGTGAATCCCTCAGGGAGGAGCAGCAGCCCTGGCTTTCCCCCTCTACCTGCTGAGGAGGCTTTACCACGCCGGGTCTTTGTTTTATTGCAAACACTGGCCTTGCTGGGGAAAGGGATGAGAAGTTACTAATTTCAGGCTTTAGTTCAAACCCTTTAATCTTCCAAATAAGTGCCTTCAGTGATACCTTGTTATCTCCTAAAGCCTCCACAGGGCTGTTGGCAGCCTTTGTCTCATTCCAGGATTCCCACCTTATCCCAGGTGAGCCGAGGGAGACAAAGGGGACGTCACCCGAGGAAACCACGACTTAATGGAGCTTTTCTTCTGAAATCCCAACTTGTGCTCTTGGCAAATATTGTGGAACGTGCTCCTTTGGTCGCAATAAATAATGGTGTGTAATTAAAATTCCATTCTGTGGTTGAGAACAGTGTGATAAACTGTTTGTGAATTGGTAATTCTATTTATTAAAAACAGGGGCATTAATTTTGACACGTTGAATTATAACGCAGACAAACAGATCTTGGGTTTTAATTAAATGCTTCTATTTGATGAGGGGGGTTTTATATTAAGATTTAATACCTGACTCTGCTGTCCCTGTTAGGTGGTGGGGTGGGATTCCCACGGGCTGCCTGGGGGGCTGGGAGCACTCCCACCCCTTGGATTTGGGGGGTGCTGAGCAGAGCCCTCAATTCATGGCTTAGGAGGTGGGGGAGAATTCCTGAAGGGAATTCCTGAAGGAGCATCCCCATCCTCAGGAATTTGGGAGCTCTGAGCAGAGCCCTCCTGGACAGGTGACCCCCCCAGGGCAAACAAGCCAGGCCTGACTTCCCCTTGCCTTTCCTTCTTTTCCTCCTTTTCCCAGGCTTTAATGATGTTTCCAGTCTGCCACCACATTTCTGATTTCCTAACACCGAAGCAGTTGCTGGATATTTAAAAAAACTCCAAACAAACCAAACCACATACAAAAAAACCCCATAACAACCATACTGCTTTGAGCTTTCTTTCACATTAAGCTACATTTAATATTCATTTCACATTTTTTTTCTATTAATTAAAAGTAAACCGTGTATTGTATGGTACATTATCCCTCTAACAGCCCCATGTGGAGATCATGAAGTGGAAGACTAATGGTGTAGACTTTAGCATTTAGTTATAACCAGAATAATTTACATATCTGTGAGAAGAGTCCGAGGCATGTGTAAATAAGCAGAACTCTGAGATATCAAGACCCTTGCTTAGTTTGCTCTGGACTGGAGAGCCATGGGCTGTGTATTTATTCCATCAGTCAGCTAATTTAATGAGACTTTATCCAGCATCCATTTCTGCAGAAGACACAAAACTTATTATTAAGGAGAGGCATGTGGCAGTAAGAAAAATGTGTTTGTTTGCTTTTTTATTCTATTACCCCCAAGTAGCAAAGGTGATTCCATTCACTGTTCATTAAAGTTTACCTTTATAATTTATCAAAGGAGACCGATATCAACAGCTTTATGCTGAGATTTCAAAATTCGAGACTGATTAAAATTTAATGGAAAAGGCCACAGATTTGGGGTGGGTTTTCAAGAAAAATCGCTTCCCAACCCGCAAGGAGAGATTTCATTAACGTGCTTCTCTATTAGGAGGCACCATAAAAGACATTAGAGGCACAAAAATGGCATTTTCACTTCACAAACCCCGTGTGGGGTTTTGAGCACAAGTTTCAAGGGAAAGGAAGTTGTGTGGGAATGCAGGGAATGGGGGGAGCAGCGCTGGCTGGGCTGGGCCTTTTTTGCTCAGAGGTTGCACTCAATGATCCTGAAGGCCTTTTCCAACCTTAATGATTCCCTGATTGTAGGATTGGGCAGGGAGTCATCCCAGCCACCCCCCCCCCCCCCGGGAATAACCATTTCCTCTGAAGCACATCAAGAAACGCTGGAAGAGGAGGAATTACCAAACATGAATGTCAAAAAACTGTGTGTTATCATTGGTCTAATCGTATTTTGGGGACAAACAAAACAGCCACCAAATTCACAGTTTTGGTTCAATCTGAAGAACAACTTCTAATGTGGGAAAAAAAATCAAATCTTTTATCTGGGTATTTCAAAGGCAGATAAAGCAGGTTTTTCATTGTGAAACACTGTTTTCCTTTCCAATTTGCTTATTAGTGTAGTCTCAGAAGTCTTACAGAAATGGAAGAAGAGTTTCCACTAAAATTATGCAATCAAAATTATTTTGTTCCTCTTTTTAAGTTTGCCCAGTGAATTGAGAAATCACTCCCCTACTTCTTCCACTATCTGGAGTCATCCCTGCACCCCTACCACGTTTGCTGTGCAAACTGCTCCCCAGATTTCAGCTGGCAGAACCAGAACAAATCCTACTGCAGGTTCTGCAGAAAAGGCTTGGGGGGGTTTTCTTCCCTGCAGGCTGAGCCCCACAGTCCCAGGTCTGTCTGTGACGTGATTAGTCCCACAAATATCATTAGAATAACAAAAATATGGCCTTCTTACGGCTTCAGTTAAATATTTCCCAAGTGAGAAGTGATTAAAGATTGCAGAATCTGGTCTCTGATTAAACTGGAATAGCAAACCCTGGTCCCTTTGCTGACATCAGGAGTCTATTGATCAGAAGAAGATTGGTGAGCATCTCCAGACTGGTCTCCTGCACAGGTACTTGGGGATCCCAAATCCCTACAATTAACCCTCAGACGTATTTTTTCGTAGATACTACAAGGACAGGTTTTAAAATTACCAAACTCAATTCTAAAGAAGTGCACCTCAAAATATTTACTACAGCTCCACTACAGAGACACTGGACTGATTTCCAGCATTGTATGGTAAATTCCTTAAATGCAAGTAGCACAAAGATATTAACTACAAAGTAGTTTTAACTCCCAGTAGCTTGAAGTGAGAAAAATAAGCCTCCATTGGAATAAGAGTTGGGGTTGGTTTCTAGCCTTTTCTCCTGGGGTTCTGCTCTCTCTGCAGGATGCTGGAGGACGATTTCCCGTGACTCTGCCAAGCTCTGTGAGCGCACCCTTCCCCTTCCAGATTTGCCAGCAGTTCCTTTGCAGAGGTCCCTAAAGAAGTGGCTGTCCCTGTTCCCCATCCCCACGGAGCCAGGCTGCACAGCCCAGCTCGGCGTGCACAGCGTGTGCCACAACCGTCCCCCCGGTTCAAATGAGCCGGATTACAGAGCATGACCACCGAGCCCCTCAC
Organism: Empidonax traillii; assembly: GCF_003031625.1. NCBI lineage: Eukaryota > Metazoa > Chordata > Aves > Passeriformes > Tyrannidae > Empidonax > Empidonax traillii. The sequence goes on from NW_020956396.1 coordinate 114,248, forward strand.
ACCACAAAGCCTTTGTGTAATTAATATGCAGGGTAAAATGCTCCCTGGACGGCTGCTAAAGCGATTTAAATCATGCACATAAAAAATGTAATCACAAATTTAGCATGGTGGACATTGTAGTCACACTGTGCTTGATTGCATAGAAGGTTCCAAGTGTGTTTTAAATGTCCTTTAAGATTGAGATTAGGACTTGTACTTACAAGATGCATATTAATCTAAAACTCAACATTTTTCAGTGTGGGATCACAGTAGGAGAACATTATGGGCAATAGAGGTTCATTCTAATCCCAGTAGGTAATTACACTTTGAAATAATATTCTTTAATTAAATCTTGTTTGCAGTTGATTGATTTAAACACTAAATCTAAAAACCTAAATTTGAGTTTTTATCAATTTTTGATGCTTATTGCACAGAACTTGGGCTTTAATTGATGTTTGTGAAGTTTTTAAAGCTCTTGTCCACCGTGTCGTGGATGAATTTATTGTAATTACCAGCCCCATTCTTTGGCACTGCACACAACTTTCCCCAAAAGCTCGATTATTTTAAGTCCTTTAAGGCGTAAAATGCACGATCCATCTTTGCCATGTCAGGAGTGGTGTGTGAGCAGCATCCCCTCCCAGAGCAGCCTGTTTACACCCCCGAGCTCTGTGCCAGGCTTGGGGAAGGGGCTCTGCTGGCTGAACATCCCTCACGGGCTCTAAGTGATGCTGATGGCTCAGGGAGCCCCTCAGGGGCAGGGGCTCAGTTTTAGGGCAATATCAGGGAATTCAGAAGGGTCTTTCTTGGAAGGGACCTTAAAACCCATCCAGTGCCACCTCCTGCCATGGGCAGGGACACCTTCCACCAACCCAGGCTGCTCCAAACCCCATCCAACCTGGCCTGGGACACGTCCAGGGATGGGGCAGCAGCAAATATCGATGCCCCCCAGACACTGTGTCTGACCAGCCCTGCCACAAACATCTTCATTCCCTGCTCTGAGCCCTTTTGGGGGCTCTATTGTGTCTCTTAGTGGGGACATGGTGTTTTTGGGCAGGACGGTGGCTCCTGCCACTGCACTTGTACCTGGAGACAGCACGAAGACCATTTATCTATTCAGAGTTTTCCCCAGGTGATCAGGCACCCAGAAAGGTGCAGATGCCCTGATCAGGTGGTGGGTTGTGTAACTGAGTGTTTATAACACACAGCACAATTGTTTCACTGGTTTTTTTCTGCCTGGTGATGTCCATCAGAGCAAACATGGAACAGTGCTGGGCTCCAGTGATACATCTTATTAAAATAACAATTTTATAGGGGAACAAGAGCACCAGGCCAGCCCTTCGCTGTGCTGCTGCAGTCACAGAAAACAGGCCAAAAGTCAATTTAAAACTATGCACCAATGGTCACAGTTTAACACACCCAGGTAGGGAGGCCCTGGCACAGGTTGGGCAGAGAAGCTGTGGCTGCCCCTGGATCCCTGGAAGTGTCCAAGGCCAGGTTGGACAGGGCTTGGAGCAACCTGGGCTGGTGGAAGGTGTCCCTGCCCGTGGCAGGGGGTGGGATGGCATGAGCTTTAAGGTCCCTCCCAACCCAAACCTTCCTAAAGTTCTATAGTTCTGCATTTAACAAACAGTGGTGACTCCTGTGAGCTCTCCCTGCCCAGGGCAGGGTGCAGGAGCTCGACCCTTTTGCCACTCCACAGTCAGTTTTGGGGCATCTCTGCAAGCCTCTTGCAGAAGTGCAGTCCCAGAATGAGCTCATTTAAGGTTCAGCCATTCAGACCATTAAGGCTTTGGTAGCAGGTAAAGAGCAATGGGAAATGATTTAACCAGAGAAGAGTGGAACCCACCAGGAGATGTGAGGGAGTGTTGGACTTCACCCCACTGATGGGACAGCTATCCCCCACCTTGCCTGGGAAAGGCAGTGGGCAAAGCATCCCCTTGGCCACCTCCCAGCCCATGGCAAGGACCCAGATTTCATCTGGGCTGTTCCAAGCCCCAAGAGCACCCACGGTGAGCCAGCGGGGCAGGGCTCTGTGGGGTGAGGAGCCCAGCAAGGAGGGGAAGGCTCAGCCTCCATCTCTCTGCCCCGTGGGCTCCACTGGTTCATCTGGCCCGTGGCAGCAGCAGGACAGGCCCCCCAGCACAGAGGGATGGCAGGTGGGGGGCAGAGAGAGGGGAGATGCAGAGCTGGGGCCGTGCTGTGCCGGGGGGGTGCAGAGCACCGAGCTGGTGACGTATGGTGGCAAATTACACCCATGAAACTTTAAATACTCCTCCACAGGGCTGACCTTTTCCTGCATGTGAAATTCCACATCCAAAACTTCAGGAATAAGTCAGTTGTGCTGAGAAGTGAACTTTAAAAATAGACCATTTCGCCGTGGTCTTCCCTCCAGTCCCAGCCGGGCTGGGAGAAATGGGCTGGAACTCGAATTCCACCCTGCTACAGAAGGACATCATGGACGTGTCTTACAGTAAATTAAATTCATGATACTATATATTTAATGACAGAAAATTCACGTCGTGCTGCAGCTGCATTTGTCACATCTGAGGAAAAAAACAAACTACTGTATGGAATGTTTTATTAAGATGACTTCGCTGTGGTGAGAAATGATTAAGTCACTCTCAGAGCAAAGAAAGACCACAGGACCTCATTCATTGTAACACTAATATTAATCACACAAATAATATAAGTGTCTTACAGTAATCCACAGTCCCTTAAAATATACATTATATATCCTGAGGGCAAACAGGAACACGGGTAACTTGGAATAAATCCCTCAAGCCATAGTGGCCAGCAGAAAACCATTTATATTCTGACAGATTAATGTATATTTTGTTATGCGTAACAAATGAAAATATTTACAACACTATCAGGGAGAGCTCAAGAAAAATTAAGTCTCACTAATCAATACATTTCGAGCATAAATTTAAATTCTTTCCAAACCTTACAACGTCCTCCAGAAATTAGCATCAAATAAACAAGGGTGTTTCTATCAGTTTAACTGTGGCTACTCATTATAACTGTCTTTAATCTTATAATTTTTACATAGTGGAAACACTTCTGATGCCATAAGGTAAAGAAACCTCAGCTGCTTGATGGGTTTGCTAAGAATGAAACATTTCAAGATAACTCTGCTCCCAGGGAACAGGGACAGGAGGAGAGGGAACGGCCTCAGGTTGTGCCAGGGGAGGGGCAGGTGGGACATCAGCATGAATTTCTCCTGGAAAGGGTGGTCAGGCACTGGCACAGCTGCCCAGGGAGGTTTAGAGTGCCCAGCCCTGCAGGTGTCCAAGGCAGGCCTGGCCGTGGCACTCAGTGCTCTGGGCTGGGGACAGGGTGGGGATGGGGCACAGGGGGATCCACGGGCTGGGAGGGCTTTTCCAGCCTCAGGGATTCTGTGATTTATTGAGTGTAAGAAGTTCTTTCTACCTGGTTCTCTCCCTTTTGTGCACACAGAATCAGACCCCTACGCTCCAGGAGCATCAGCTGTCCCTGGGATTGGTTATCCCACCTTGGCCACAGAGACCCCCCTGGTGCCAGCCTGCCCCCCACACTGTGTGTGCACACACAGCAGCACTAACACCTGGCTTTGGGGGGTGTTCTGAGAGGGAACTGGGCCTGGCTCTGTGGAGCTGCTGCCCTGGGACAGGCATCTCTCACCAGCCCCAGCCCATTGCACAGTGGTCCAACCGCTGGTGCAGCCCCAAAACCAACGGGTCACACCTGTCTCCAAGAGCTAAATGTACAGGCAAAGTACAGCTCCATTCCTTCGAGCTCTCTGACATCTCCAAGGCAAGCCCCGAGCAGCAGGTTCTTGTAAGAGTTTCTAAAATCCCATTTTTGAAGCGCTGACGGTGACCTGGCCGTGTCCTCTCCTGAGCAGGTCCCTGCCAGGCTGGAGTCACACTCTGCTCCTCTGGCCACTCACACTCTGGGCTGTTAATCTCTCTCACATAGCCTTGCCATAAACCCCTCTCCTTACAAAACGAGTACTACCCCTTGTAACAAAGGGAGGAGAAACCATTATCACTTCTAACACCACTAAAGATTGACTCTCCTTCTACTTAACCTCTTCATCCCCATCTCCTCCTCCTATTATTCCCAGGCAATTTTGTAAGATGACTATTATGCAAATGCTACAATAAAAATCTTATTTTCTGCTCCCTTTTCAGAGCCCTGGTCTGTTTACCTCCATTCCCTCTCTCTGATGGAGTTCTCGGGCAGAAAGGAGAGAATAAATGTGTTCATTATTGACCCAAGTCTGAGGAAACTCAGCATGAGGTCAACTCCTGCAACAGAGATTTACAAATCCCTTCCCACCAATTCCCCATTGCAGGGCCAGTAGGACTTGCACTGCTCCAGCATTTCTTGTCTTCCCTAACAAGTTCTGCCCCTCTCACTGGGACCCCCAGACTGGGTTTTCTCCCTCTCCTCTGCCACACGAGCTCTCCCAAGCCTTGCCCACGTTAAACTGGCACCAAACACAGGCTTTATCCTTTTTAACTGGAGCTGCTGCCCCAGACCAGTTCACCATTTGAGGAATACTGTCTCTGTAATGCTGCAAAACAGTTCAGACTGGTGCCCATGAAAATTTTTGAGAATCTTTTCATTGATATCCAATATGCAAATCTCTGCAGCAGTATCTGCTGTTCAACAGGGCCTTCACATGTTGCAGGCATTGCTTTGCCAGTGGAAAATGCAGAAATATCAGAGTGAACAGTCACACTGAGTTAGTTCTACCTGTACTCCAGCCAAATGATGATTGCAATTAATTACTATAGCTTAGGATGCATTAATTAATGTAAACGAATGCATTAGCTGATTTTAAAATGAAGTTTGTTTAAACTGCTACCCAGCATAAGGAATATCTTACCAGAGCTGATCATTTTGAGAGCTGCAGCATGGACTTGGGGCTGGTTCTCTGCAGGTGGAGCAGGACCAGACACTTCCCCACTTCTCCCTGTGAACGCAAAGGCACTGGTCTCATTCTCACTGCTGCTCTTCTCTTCTCTTCTCTCTGGCTTTGGCTTTTGCATCACAATAAAGGCTCCAGGAATAAGTGCTGGAAGGGACCCCTGGAAGGGTTTGTGTTGTTGTGCTGTGGAGAGCACAGGTAGCAGCAAGGCAGGATAAATTTATGTAAGAAATAGAGATCTATGAACATGAGACACACAAAGGATCAGCAGAAATTGGAGGACAAAGGCTCTGAACATTTTTTTTTCTCCTATAAACCCTGTGTGACAATGTTCCTTAAAAAAAAAAAAAAAAAAAAAAAAAAGATTTCAAAATTGTCCAAACGTGCAGCTGCCCTGAGCCCTCTGTTTCACAAAGATTAAACACAGCAGCAGATCACAGCCTGGGCAGGAATATTTAAAACATGCACACGATTTATAATTTCCAAAGTGCCCCAGCAGTGAAAGGAGCTGCAGGCTGGGGAGGTCACCAGCCAACACCCCATGGCCAAGCTGCACCTCCAGGCAGTGCCAGGCCCCAAACCCACAGTTTAGACAAGATAACCCCATCAGCCTCAAGCTGCAGCTCTGCTCACTTGGTACATGCAGGGTGAGGAAACCCCAGACCCATCACCCTCACCAATGACAGGTTTAGGGAGCACGGGGGTGGTTGGTCACAGGCTGGACCTGATGATCTTGGAGGTCTTTTCCAACCTTAACAACTCCATGAAATTCTAGACTATGAAAACTCAAGGCAAAGGATCAGTGGGAGCAGCTTCATCAGTGACTCCCTTCTCCTGCCCAGCAGCTCAGGAATCCACAGTCCCTGCATGTGGAAGGGAATGTGGATTCCCTATGAATCCCCATGAAGCCCCTGCACCAGCTGCTTTCTGGGCACCTGAACCAGAAAGGTTTGGGGTTGGTTTGTTGTTGTTTGGGGTTTTTTTCAGTTACTATTTTTATTTGCAGCTCGGAGCTGGTGGTTCCCATGCAAAGAATTTGAGACCTCTGATGAACTTGCCCTCTTCCCTTGGCGTTTGCAGTCCCTCATCTCCCTTCCTCCCCCTGGGGAGCAGCCCGTGGACTTCCCTCAGAGCCACGAGCGTGGATGGTGAACATCTCTGAAGCAGAGGAGGGAGAAAAGGAGTGGAAGTCCTGACTCCCCTTCCCCAGGCTTGTGATTCTCTGAGCCTTTCATGCTCCTGACTCTGGCTGAGCAAGGGGACTGCTGCCAGCATCAAACCAGGGGCCAAAAGGCAAAGTCTGGGGTGTGCACTAGGGTAGAAGCAGTGAGTTTTCAATGAGGCCCCGTTTTAGGGACACAATTGCACACTCCCTCCTCCCCTGCGCCTTCCCGGCACTTGCAGAGCAGCCCATTATTAAGCTATTAATCACCTCTCTCAATTAATTGTTCTAAAATGACCCAGGCTTTAGTAGCTGTGTTGCAATTGAAAGGCTCACTTATTTTTGGAAAGGTAAAGTTCCAGGCAGGAGCGATTTGAGAGCGCCGAGCTATTAAAGCCACTGTTTGGAATCTCAATTACTCTAAAGAAGGATAATTACAAATAAAACAAACTTGTGATCCCGCACCAGTAAGAACCCTTCTTTCCTGCTTTATGGAATATACAAGCAGTTTTTCATCCGCTGGATTTAATTTCCACATGAAAAATTGACCTTAACAGTATGAAGTATGGCTACAAGTAAAAACTGTGTTTTCATTGAAGAGAATAAATGCATTTCCTGAACGCTGGCTGTTAGAGCTAATTGATTTATTGGCTCTCTATATAGTGGACTATTGTCTTTGCACTCATGGGACAAGGAAGCTCTTGAGAACAGAACTAAATTCTGCCACAGCAGCCTGACAGCTGAAGAGGGTTGGTTTTTATTTCTTTAATATAATGTACAAGTGTCTGGGAGCTGGAAGAAATCTTCCTAGGACTGGCAGAACCTACCTGGACTGGGGGCTTCCTGGATAATTTTTTTGATCCCATAATATTATTGGGAAGCTGACAGCACTGGAAGCAGGTCATTTTCTTTTAATAAGGCTGTTTCCACTGTAAAACGTTTATGTTCAAGCAAATGCAAAATACTACTTAAAAAGAAAAAAAGAAATAGGAAATTCCCTTTATTTTTCCTTTAAGGCCAGTAGTCAAAAATCCATTAGGAAATAAAGGCTATGCAAAAATATTTCTCCCTGGTAATGAAAACAATTTTAAAATTCATGAAATAGCCAAATATTTGTTATTATCCCTTGCTTTTAGGTTTTATGTAAATTAGTGCCCATAAGATGAAAGCCGGGGCTTGGTAGCAGGTGGAGGCAAACTCACATAATCATACCAATAAAAAAGCCCCGAGGAAAAACAAACTAAAATGAAAAATCAATACAGGATGTTGTTCTCCAGATATACTATTAAAATATAGTATTCCAGGGCTGCACTGTTGTCCTCAGTAAGGGATGAGCCTTTTACCCCGAGGGAAGCTGAGGGACAAATCCTGCTGAGCCCCAAGGGGTGTGGGCAGGTGGGAGGGCACAGCCTGAGGAGGGGGATGTGCTTTGCAAGGCAAGATTCCTGCAGGGGCAGGACCCAAAGCTGAAATTCCTCGAGAAGAGCCTCCCTGTATCGCTGGATTTTACAGTGACAACAAAAAAAAAAAACACCCCAAAGTTTCCTGAGATTCCCTCAAAAAAGTGAAAACCCAGAACACAAATCTGGCACTAAATGGGATTATTTTCAATGCTTCTTCAAGCGTCCTCCTGTTCCAGTAACCAGCAGCTTGGCTACAAATTATATTTTTTTTCCTCTTAGTTTGGTTCTTCTAACTGAAAGCAGGAATGATATTCAGTATCAGTTCCATGGATTAAGAGGGAAGGAGCCACATCCCACCTTCCCAGCAGCAGGGACAGGTCCAAACCCACTCAACATCTCTGACCTGAGCAACCCTTAAAATCCAAAAGCCAACAAGGGAATGATTGGATTTCAGAATGACAGGTCTTTTTGTTTGGTTGTTTTTTTTTTTGTTCAAAGAAACAAAAATACTCTGAAAATAAAGAATATCTGCTCAGTTATTGGAGGGGAGGCTGAAAGTCATAACCAACCCTTTATTAAGACAAAAACATAAATGTGAGGGAATTCATCGCCTCTTCCTCTCAGTAAATAACTGCAAAGCCAAAAACTGTCTCAATTTCTGTCCTCAGAGCAACCTCCTGCCCACCACACTGGCTTCCTGCAGCTGGAGGGGCAGAGGAGCCACCACCCCCCAGAGCAGGGGAAAAGAGAGGAGGTTCAGAGAAGAAAATGAGGCTGAAAAAGTAATATTTTGGGGTAAGAACAGACTTCAGCAGAAGGGGTAAAAAATGACAGCTGTAATTACGACAGCAAATATTGGCTGGTCGTTCAGAAAATAAATCTCTAGGCATTTAAAAACCAGGAGGAGAGAAGGGAGATTTTCAGCTGGAAGGGACCCTCAACATGATATCCTTTCAGCATGTGAACAACTTTAAATGCCTTTGCCCTGACAGAGCCAGCCCTGTGACAGCCTTTTAGCAAACCCCTACGTTTGCACCTCTCACAGAGCTTTGATTTACAGTTCCATGTTAGATACATAATACCATGAAACAGAAATAACCAAAATCCCCTTGGTTTGGTCTCGAGGACCATTCCCACCTGTATTTTCTTGTGCTGTTCCATTACATTTATTCAGAGGGTATTGCCCATTCTTGGGGCTTTCTTCCATCCATACCCAGAGCCTTCAGCTGCCACCCCTGTCACCTATGAGTGACCTGGAATAATTTGTGCTGCTGCATTTCCTGGCCATCTACCCTTCCAGAACCAGCAGTCCCCATGACTGGACCAAATGCTCCTCCTTAGGCTCATTTCATGGGATCAGGGAACCTCAGGATGGTTTGGGTTGGAAGGGACATTAAAGCCCACCCAGTGCCACCCCCTGCCATGGGCAGGGACACCTTCCACCAGCCCAGGGTGCTCCAAGCCCCGTCCAGCCTGGCCTTGGACAGATCCAGGGGGAGCCACAGCTTCTCTGGGCAACCTTTCCCAGTAGCTGATTGAAGGAGAAACTGCTGCAGAACCCCCACATGGCAAGTGCCACTTCTTGCTGAGGATCTGGAGCAGTGAGGTGACATTTCTGCCCCAATCCTGGCCAGTCTGGGGTCCCTCATGAGCTGTGCTGGTGGCTCTGAGATCTTCCCCCGCCCTCAGCCTGGATGGCAGCGTTGGCACCTCAGCTCTGACCCCCTGCTCAGCCAGGATGACAAATTGCCAGGAGAGCTGTGCAGGGAGAGGAGACCGAATTAGGAAATGAATAATTAAACTCGGAGAAAAAGGTGAGGAGACTCTGAGGGAATAAACAGGAAAGGCTGAATCACCAGGACCTGGGAGCCAACACCTTGCAGGTGCTCAAAGGGCAAACCTGGGGGTGTGTGAGGAGGGTGGGAGTTGTTGGGGGGTCCCTGATGTGCCCCTGCCCTGCCCTGCCCTGCCCCTCCCGGGCAGGAGATGCTGCATTTGGGACTTACCCAGGAAATCACCCAAACCAAACTCTCCAAAAATACAGAAATGTCAAAAATGGAGGAGCCACAGCCACAGCCTCCTGCCCCTGCCAGTTCTGCCAAGAGCTCCGGCTCGGGGTCCCCCCCAGCATCCCCAGCAGACCCCCCTGTACAGGCACCAGCGCTTCCCAGTACAGACCCCCTTTGCCACCAGCACAAAGCTGTGTCTTCCCTCCCCACAGCTGCCTGCCTTCCCCAGCACAGCAAACTGGGAACAACAGCTCCTCCAGAACACTTGGAATGCTGGCATTAGCCCTGGCTGGAGCCACAGCACAGAGGATTTCCTCCCAAACCACTGGTTCTTTTAACTACTAATTCCTTAAACCATCAACATTTAATCAAAACCGACTCCTAAAATCCCGACTCTTATCACAGCCAGCACTTATAATCCTTTTTTCCAGACTAGATGTTTCCAAATCGTGTTACATCTTTCATCTTCCTTGTGATTAATTTCAAGGTCTTTATGGAATCAAATGAGGTATTTTTTAAATCTCTCTGTTTTAGTTTTTCGGGCTTTTAGTCAATTCTGCCGGTTCAGAGCAGCCATCAAAATTACACGAGCGTTCTGTGCTCAGCCACTCCAGTAACTCTGGGTTTTAGGAGAATCCCATAAAGGCAACTATCTTATTATTTTAATGCAGGCAATAATTTAAGTGATAACAAATGCAAAAGTCAGGCTGTTTTGTTTTATGGATTATCAACAGCCTTATGACCTTGAAAATAGCCGAGTTGACTCACTAATTTTTACAATTTGGCAAAATAGCACTTCCAGCATAATTTTATTAACTTTGATCTGGTGAAAGTGCAGAGCTCTCCAAAGAGATAAATTCCCTCCTCAGACCCGGTTTGTCGCGCTGGGCGAGTCGAGTCTGGGGAGGGAAATTATTTGAGCTGCAAACACCCCACAATAAAACTTTGGAGGGTTTGTTTTGCTGCAGCGTGGGGTGAAGTTCCTTAATACACGAGCGACAGAGCAGCAGCACCGACCCTCGTTTAATTCTTCCCTAAAAAAAAGGTGGAAGCAGTGGAAAGGTAAAGAGGGGGCACAGCCAACCTCTGGTGACCAAAGGTGCACTCGCTCTGTTATTTTGTATTCCATACTCTTCAAAGAGCAATATAAACAGAATTATTTATGCCCGGCAAAATGTTGCTTAATTACTTATGCACCACTGTTTGCTTGTATTTTAAGCTCTCTCTACCACCCACAGGCAGACGTTAAACAGCTGCTAAAAGCGAGCTTTAGTCTTGCCTGTTTGAAATTAGCATACTTGAGCTTTGAAAAAACTTTGTTGCCAATTTACATATGCATAGAGACTGATATTTAGACTCACCATATGATATGTCCCTCAAGAGCTTTTCTTATTGCCTCCATCCTCAGGTCTCAACCTAGAGACTGTAAATCTAGCAGGTGATTAATTCTATACCCTTGAGAAACTAGCAATTAGCACTTGCAACCAGTAAAAAATTGTCATTTCAAACCCCTGTTTACTATGCCCATGTATTTTCTATGAACTCACAGTTAACTCTAAATAGAAATAGATGGCAATAGATTTGCAGGCACTTCTGTCTCTTTATATCAAAATATAATACAGCTCCCAGCTAATCAACCTATTAAACACCCCCCCCCAAAAAAAAAAGATTAAATAATTGGCATTGCTTTATATATATATATATAAAAATATATATATAAAATGGGAAGATGGAGCAAGCATGAAAACACTCCTACATGATGTTTTATGTCCCCAGACCTTAATCAGCTCATTTCAACATGATGACTTTGTAGGGTTTACCTGTTTTGTGTCAATTCTTATCTCTGATAGCCGAAATTACCGCACTTCCAGATGTTCTTATGCATTATTGAGGTCTTCTGCAGTAGATGCTGCAAAAGGTAAGATAAGGTTTTATTTCTTTGTAGTAGTCACAACACCCAGATCAAAGGCAGGAAAGTGCAGTGCTTAGTATTGAAAACTATGATGAACTTCACATTTATTTTCAAGTGGCAAATCTGTCCTAAACCTTGCTCGTCAATCTTCAGTTGAGTGTTTCAAGTGTAATCCACTGGGCCAGCAGAACAGTTTAAAGACTTGGGGGTGCCTTTCCTAAAAAGGCTGGTTTTAATGCTCGTTCAGTGTGTGTGTGCTAAGCAGGGTGTGCATGGCAAGGGCACCGAAAATCTGCCTGGCAGGGAGAGGAGGGGATGTGGGGACTGGGGAGACGGGGGTCCAGAGCTGGCAACTCCAACGGGGCACTTCTGCCACCCCGGCAATGATTAAAGAAAATAAAACATAAACTTGCTGCTTTGAGCAGGAATTGGGTTGTTCAGTGCCCAGCAGTGAAATGAAAATATATGTGCAGAGTATTTCCAGGGAACTTGTATTAGTACACTGGATTAGTAGGTTTACACCTAGATTTAAATCTACTAATAATATATTTAAATCAAGCATGGATTTTAAATCTACTACAGCCAGATTTAAGTCTGCTAATAATGGATTTAAATCTACACTTATACTAATAATATCTAACTATACTAATAATAGATTTAAACCCAGGCATACTACACCTACATTTAAATCCACACCCAGATTTAAATCTACTAGAATGAGTAGATTTACACCTAAATTACACCTTTTGTATGGGGGGAAAGCGCTGCTGCCCCACCCCAATTTTAGGGGGAATTCTGAATATTGTAGAAATATATCAAGGCAGACTTGGTCGAAGAAGCCTGGAGCCATATTTTTCTAGTGATCTTTGTAAAACAACAAGAATTTCATGGGAAATACAAAAGCAGTCACTAATCCAAGGGTATTTTTTCCTGAGTTGCACAGTCATTAAGGGGTCTGCTGCAAAAGCCTGCTTGACTTTCTTCCCACTAATTACATCATCAGATCATCATACTGCTAAAATCACTCGCAGAGTACTTGCACACAACTAAATCCCTGCTTCTAATTACTATTTTAGTCTCTTTTTCCTCGTGACATGTTGGTGATAGATCATTATTTTTTCAGCAATTTGTTCGCATTTATATGCAATATAATTGGATCTGATTAATTATTATGATTAATGACTGCAGAATTTCCTTGCGAAGCTATTAATACTGGGAGTATCAAATGAGAGACATGGACAAATTAAAGCCAATGGAGTCCTGTTGCTTGTACTTGCAATGCCTGGGCTAAAGTAACCCTTTGCTGCTCCAGCCCTGCAATAAATATGAGGGTTTAACTGGTATTTCCCTACGGATCTCTGTGTTTTCCAGCGGTATTGGTACATAACTAATGGGGGAGAGGTGCAGGTATCATTCCTAGGTGGACTGCTGTATTTAAAATGATATATACTCGGGTTCATTTTAAATGAGCTGGGCAGCATTATTGCACCCACGTTGGTTCAGAGTCAGGACACCAGCAGTGAGAAAGGACCAGGAAATCTCCCTACGTATATGAAGTGGATTTATTCATTTTTAAGGCTGGGGTGCAACAAAACACGGCAATAAAAGCAGTTAATTTCCACTAAATGTCACATTTCCAGCTCCTGCAGGATGTATTTATGTGGAGTGTGCTGTATTTTAAGCCACAGCCCGGCTCCAAACCGGGATATTCCATGTAAAAAAGCAAACAACGAGGGAGCAGCTCGGGGGGATCGACTTTTCCTGCTGCCTCGGGGACCTGCCTCGAAATCTGGCTTGGAGCAAACCGAGGGAAAATCATTTCCCTCTAATGGCAGCAACACACATTAAAAATAAAAAAAAAAAAATCAGATAGCAGGAGTTCCACCCAGGTGGCCGAAAGCTTCAGGAAGGGAAGGGAAGGGAAGGGAAGGGGGTGCGAGCCGGATGAGCGGCAGTGATTTTCCCAGGATTACTGCAGCCACACTTTGAGTGGGATTTTAGTCTGTAAATAAGTGCCAGCAGTTCCTCAGCAAACCAGGCAAAACAAGGGCACTGATACTTCCAGTGCAGAGCAACTGAGGAATTTTGAAAGTGCTTCTGTTAGTCCAGCATCAGAAAGAGGGGAAAGACTCTGGCCTGCAGGAGCTACTGAATACCTGTAGGGTTAAAAGCATGTTAATTAGCTCTTCAGGTTCTGAGGGAACAGGTGAGAATTCCCACTTTTCAGTCCTGGGAATTTCCCTTGAACTAAAACACGGGAAAAATATGAGGTGTGTTGTAAAAAAAAAAAGAGAAATTGTGGGCCAGCCGGCAAATATTTTGAATTAAAATTCTACGTGGCATAAAGCAGATTTAAAGGATGACT
>NW_020956396.1:129193-131581 GCF_003031625.1 Empidonax traillii
TTCAGGTTCTGAGGGAACAGGTGAGAATTCCCACTTTTCAGTCCTGGGAATTTCCCTTGAACTAAAACACGGGAAAAATATGAGGTGTGTTGTAAAAAAAAAAAGAGAAATTGTGGGCCAGCCGGCAAATATTTTGAATTAAAATTCTACGTGGCATAAAGCAGATTTAAAGGATGACTTTAAAAAAAAGAAAAATATTCAAAAATATTCAAAAAATAAGCGTAAAAAGTCAAAGCCAAAAGCCCAAATCAAAGAAACCTAGCCAAAGGACAGGGAATGTCTGTGCCCAGGTGCACAGAAACACCCCTTTTTCGAAGAGCAACTCAGCCAAATCCACAACTGCAACCTGTCGAGAGATTCCCAGTTAATTCTGTCTGAGCTAAAAGTCCCATTGTCAGGTTCCCTGGGAGAAACGTTGTAGTTTCATCCTGATTTCACAGTTCTGCAGCTGGTACTGGGTGGGCTCCTTGGGTTGGATTTGTAGGGAAATGCAGGAAGAACACACTGCTCAGACTGGGCTGTTCCTGACACAGGTCCACAGTTCCTGCAGCCACTGCCCTCCACGGCAGATGAGGAACAGGAATCCCAAGGGAATATTCCCCCCGTGTCAAGCTGTGCCCTGGTTAATGTTTGTCACCAAACAGGGCAGGACATTCCTGTGTGTCAGGGAGAAAGGAGAAGTAAAACAAATTAGGAATGGAGTGTTTCGTGGCACTGACAGGTGAAATATCTCTGCAATTCCATTTGGGAAATCATGATCTTGGCATCGAGTGTGACCAGCAGGGAAAGGGAGGGGATTCTGCCCCCTCAGGGGAGACCCCCCTGCAGAGCTGCCCCAGCCCTGGGAACAGCAGCACAAGGACCTGGAGCTGATGGAGACAGTCCAGAGGACACCCTGGAGATGCTCCAGGGCTGGATCCCTCTGCTCTGGAGCCAGGCTGGGACAGCTGGGGGGGTTCACCTGGAGAAGAGAAGGATCCAGGGACACCTGAGAGCCCCTGGCAGGGCCTAAAGGGGCTCCAGGAGAGCTGGAGAGGGACTGGGGACAAGACATGGAGGGACAGGACACAGGGAATGGCTTCCCACTGCCAGAGGGCAGGGACAGATGGGAGATTGGGAAGGAATTGCTGGCTGGGAGGGTGGGCAGGCCCTGGCACAGGTTGGGCAGAGAAGCTGTGGCTGCCCCTGGATCCCTGGAAGTGTCCAAGGCCAGGTTGGACGGGGTTTGGAGCCACCTGGGCTGGTGGAAGGTGTGGGATGAGATGGGCTCTAAGGTCCCTTTCCACCCAAACCAGTCTGTGGTTCTATGACATAAATGATGTGTGGACCTGATTGTAATCCCCCCCACCAACCAAACCCACATCCTTACACCTCTTTACATGACAAGCAAAACCACTTCCTTACGTCTAAAATCTCTTTTTAAATGTCGGGGTTTTTAACCTGATCTTGTCCTCAGGAAATGCTGGACAAAACCACGTTATTGCCCAACTGAAAGTACCTCAGAACCCTGTTTGCAGTGTCTTTCTGCAGCTCTCCCTCTCCCCCTGCACCTTGCCTGGCTGTATTACCCACGGTGTATGCAGAAGAGATTATCTGAATAAGCACACACACCTCTAATCTGAGATGAAAAACAACGTCCTGAGAGCCTTTCAAATGCTTTCATAGAAAATGAGGGAGAGATTATTTGGTTCTTCTGTTTTCATTTTTCTTGGGGGGGCTTTAATCATTTTTTTTTAATAAAGACAGTTGAGATGAGTGAAATATCAGTTCAGGAGTCAGAGAGGAAACAACATTTAGAGCACAGTAATAGAACAGGCAAATGTGAGCGTCACAATCCTTTAGCATCTCTTGCACTGCATTAACCAAACACGGCCCCATCAATCTCCTGGGCTGCTGCTCACCTGCCTCCCACCTTGTGCTTCCCACCCCTCGAGGAGTGTGATTGCAGGCACAGAATGGATGTACTTTGGGCTCCACAAGGGAAGGAGAAGGATTTTTGTATGGGGGGTTTCTAAGCGCAGGTCACGTGGGTTGTGGGGTTTTTCCTGCAACTTTCTGAAAGTTTTGTGCCTTTTTTTTTTTTTTTTTTTTTTGGTTTAATTTCAGATTTAGGATTAAATTTGGCATAATATTCTAATGGCATAAATTCTAATTGTGGCCTTCCAGTACCTGAAGGGATCCCACAAGAAAGATGGAGAGAGACTATTTACAATGGCCTGGAATGACAGGACACAGGGAATGGCTTCCCACTGGCAGAGGGCAAGCTGTGGCTGCCCCTGGATCCCTGGAAGTGTCCAAGGCCAGGTTGGATGGGGCTTGGAGCAACCTGGGCTGGTAGAAGGTGTCCCTGCCTGTGGTAGGGGTTGAGACTGAATGATCTTCAATGTC
>NW_020956396.1:132511-142313 GCF_003031625.1 Empidonax traillii
CAATGGCCTGGAATGACAGGACACAGGGAATGGCTTCCCACTGGCAGAGGGCAAGCTGTGGCTGCCCCTGGATCCCTGGAAGTGTCCAAGGCCAGGTTGGATGGGGCTTGGAGCAACCTGGGCTGGTAGAAGGTGTCCCTGCCTGTGGTAGGGGTTGAGACTGAATGATCTTCAATGTCCCTTCTGGGACTTTATGATTTTATGATTCTCACTCTACATATTTTTGCATGACTCTAGAATTAAGACAGAATTAGTCATTAATTTAATTAATAAAATCAAAAGGAGAAGCTACTATCTTTACGTATTTTCCTGGCAGAAATGTCTTTCAAAACCAAATATGCCTGGAAGGCCTGGAATATCCACATATAAATCCACACCTTGAAACACACATAGACCAAATTTTTAACTTGAGAAACATAGATTTACACTTCTTCTTTTTTTAACTGTGGAAGATAAGAAATTAGGAGCGTGGCACAAATGGCAAACTCAACAATGAACAGCTATTCTGGAATGCTGAAGGAATCTGAAGAAGATTTCATTCCATCATTTCCCAAAAGCCTGGCCCAAACAGACTCCTTAGACCTTAATCTTGCCCTAATTTAAGATAAGGGTAAGTGGCAGGGCGTTATTTTGGCTGTCACTGTTATCTCCTGGAGGACAGTGGTGAGTTCTCCGGGGCTCTGCACCTCAGGAGGGTCAGAGCTCACCACGAGGCTCCATTTATGTCCCCCCGCAATTTACACCCAGGGAACATGTTACACCGAGAGAAGGGACAGAAATAACAGCCAGGGTGCTCTCCCCTCCTGGAGCTCTGGTTTCTGCAGAGCAGCAGAGGCAGTGTGTGCTTTTCAGGATTCGAGTGTGTGGCCAGGACTGAGCAGGTTGTGTTCTGTCTCAAGCTGAGGTGTTTGGGAGGATTTAAACAGCTGTGGGAGACACACTCCTGTCTTTGTGCTCTCTTCTACCACGAGAGCAAGAAATCAATCAATTTTATCTGTGGAATATACATAAGTCTGCTTAAGTCGTGATCCATTTTAAAGGAACGTGTCGAGGGGCATTAGGCAATTAGAGCTGGCTGAGCAACTGAACATATTTATACATTTTTAACACCTGCCTTTTCCTCTTTAGCTTGGATGAAGCAGTAAGACCTGAAAATCAAACCCTGGATGAGTTTAGATGATCGGGTATTTAATTCAAGATCTCCATCTTAGCATTAGAAAACCTTACAAATGAAGTGTCTGTGTTTTAAAAATTGGCCAGACCCAGTAGCTGCTGAGTCTGATGTGTAATCTCTTCTTGGCTATGCAAAGAAACCACTTATTGAAATTCAAGTACATGCTTAAGGCCAGTTAATGGCTATTTTTGCCTCATTAATACAACAAACATCACTGATGTGGAAGGTGGCTGTTCCCTTGCACTAATAAAACTGCAAGATAACAGAAATAACTTCTCGTGCTCTCTCCAGTTCTTTGAGCAATATTTCAGTGACAGAAAACCCAGCAACAAGTAGAAATAGGAGGGTGGTTTTGTCAATGGATGTTGTGTTAGTGTGACCATTTATGGGGCGATCTGACCTCTTTTAGTGTCACATCTCAAAAACAGGTGGTCAAGAACTAAAGAGGGGACTGACTGAATTCTGCAGAACAGCTACAGAGGGAGAGACATGTGAAGTTCAACCTGCTTAGTTTATTCAAAAGAAGGTTAAGAATTGATCTGATCATAACTTAAAACCACAGAATGATTTTTGTTGGAGAGGACCTTAAAGTCATTTAGTTCCTGCCATGGGCAGGGACACTTCCACTATTCCAGGTTGCTCCAAGCCCCATCCAGCCTGGCCTTGGACACTTCCAGGGCTCCCAGACTTTCCATGAGGGAGCAGAAGGTTTGCTTGTACACTGCTGCAGCCCCTGGGGGAGAGCATCAAAACGAGGCAGATTTTGGCTCAGCTTTACATTTCTGTTGGAGTTGGGTTTTATCACGATGCCATTTCAGACTCAACAGAGAACCATCAGCTGCACCACCCCCCACAAATCCTGGCTGGGCTTTTCCTGTGTTTGTTAAAAGTAAATTCTCATTTGTACAGAGCCACATCAGGTTTTGTGAAGCACCAAAACAATGACTGCACTGAGAGCCAGGAAGTCAGAAATGTAATAATAATCCACATTACACATGAAAACACTTCTTTTTTCCTATAAGTTCTATATAAAACTACTCTTTTTCCTCCACATTGTCCATCCTCTCAGGCACATGGTGTGACCCTTGGGGATGGTCCTGTGCAGGGCCAGGAGTTGGACTCCACGGTCCTTGTGGGTCCCCTCCAACTCAGCATATTCTGGGATTGTGTGAACCTGTCCTCCCCTCAAAGGGAACCTGCTTTCCAGCAGTTTCAACAGAGCAGCCATTTATAAAATGGTCAGGAATACAATCATTCCACAGGTCTGGGATGCCAGCACCCTGATCATGGTGTTGTACAGCTATTTACAGACAGGCAAATTGAAACCAGCTCTGAGGGTTACTGAGTGAAGTTCAAGCACATTGCTTTCAAATTTCCTTGTAAATAAAAATCCATGTGAAGGAGAGGAGCTCAGAGCCCCTCGGTGTATCCCCTGAACATGGTTCAGAGCCCCCAACATCCTGCTCTGCTTTTATAAATTAGAAATCTTGTCATCTGATCAGAGAGACCAAGAAAATTGTGGCCAACTTTATCTGCTAAGTGAACCTTAATAACCTCAACTTTAACTTCAAGAAAATTACACAGGGAAACATTTCATAGTCTTGCAGGTTGCAGGAGACATAAAATTCTTTCTTTTCTCCCACCTCTCCAGGAGTTATTAACCCTCCCCACAGAGCCTCGGAGACCTCCAGCAAATTGTCCCTTCCCAGAAATCACACGCAGTAGCAGCTCCGAGGGCTCCGGTGCTTTGGCAGTAAAAGCTCACACCCAGAGCCAGATTAAAACCTGCACAGTTACTTGAAAGAAGCCAGAGAGGGGAAGAAAAAAAAAAAAAAAAAACACAGCCTTTGAAATAAAAACGTTGTGTTGCTGTGGCAGCTCCTCACGCAACAGTCACACGTGGCCTTTCCCCATCAGAGGGACAGGACTGTTCCATTCCAGCTCTGCACCAAACACCCCAGTCCTGCTGGATGCAGCAACGGGAATTAGGGAATTTCAGGACCAGGACTGTGCTCTGAATGCAGTTCCTGACGGGGCTTTGCTGTGGATGCTGCAGCTGGACTCGGGCACGGCACAGACAGTGCCTGGGATTTACTGCTGGCCTTTAACCAGGAGCCTGGGAACACTGCAGGGCAGTGGATGCCTCTGGAGAGGCAGGAATACGGCAAAATACAAGTATACCCAGTATTCTGGGAGAGAAGCTTGGAGCAACCTAAAATGCCTTGGGGAAAGGCAAACATAAAGAATAAAATGGAATCGTGGAATCATTAAGGCTGGAAAAACCTCCAAGATCAAATCCAGCCTTTGCCCAAATACCACCACGCCCACTAAATCACATAACGAAGGGAGCGTGGTTTATTCACAGGAAAAGAGAGTATTCAAGTGAAAATACATTAAAGTTTGCAAAGGTTTTACTGTTATTATTTGGCCAATCCCGGGTGTGACCCCATGATGTTCTTTAAGCTGACTTGGCAATGCTGCAGCTCTGCACCCATGCAAACAGGAGCCCCCAAAAATAACCCTGCAGGGCAATGGCCTCAAAAATTAAACACCAGAAAACAGGCCAAGAACTCTGATTGTGCAACTGAGTTTAGACCATTAGTCCAAAGAGCCCTCACTGGATTTAGATTAGCAGAGCCTGGGTATTTCAACATCCAGGAAGAAACCAATCTGAACACTCCAGTCAGTGACGGATGTCCATGCTCAGAGTCTGAGGGGCTGGCATCTCTTTTTTTTCCCCAGATCTCAGGCACACAGACTTTGGAACCTGTGTCCTTTCAGTAGCTTCATTCAGTATGTCGGCTCTACACTCTGCTACAGGAGAATTCCAGACTTTCCAATCTTTTTAATTATCATTATTAACATTGAGCCTTGACCTTGAGCACCAAGCACAGGTTACAGTTCTTACAGGAGCACTGGAACACCTTCAGTGAAGCCAAGTGGCACATGCTCATTTCTAGGTTCAGAACAGACTTTTTCCTTGCCCAGGGAAAATTAAAATTTCCCCCCCAGACCTCCTGTCCAGAACTGTCTCATTTGGTGACCTCCTTTCACACACAGTCTCACACAGGCACTGGAGAGACCCTGATGGTGTCAACAGAGCATTAAGCAAGCTGTCAAAAATACAATTGCACTTGAACGAGCTCTCAAAGGCAGGTGGAAAACCCTCCTGCAAGGGAGCCCTGCTGACCCCAAAGCCTGAACGAGGTTCCTGAGAACTCTCCACAGAGGGGGTCTTCAGGAAACATCCCCTCACAGTGTTTATTTGAAACTCAAATTCAAACCTGCCTGGTAAAATAAAATTTGAAGAAGAAGAAGAACACGAGTTTGTTGAACTTTGCCCTTCAGGCTGACACAGCCCTAACGTTTCCCAGCACACCCACCAGTTCAAGGTCTCCTAAAGGAATATTCCAGCCCGACCACCACAGCTGCAGGGCTGAGTCAGACACCCCTGTGCCAGCATGTCCAAAACCTCACCTGGGGGTGACAGATCACCCACCCCACCCCCAGCTAAAACCATCAATGAGAGGCACAAATACAGGCTCTGGAAACATCTTAAATTTGAGTCAACCTTGAGAAGAGAAATCAAAGGACTAACTGATGTGGCCAGACCTCACTATGGGAGAGAAACACCTGATAAAGGACTTAATTCTGGGGAGTTTCTAAACTCACAGGCACGTTGCTAAAGCAGCACAGTGATCACTTCAGGAAACTCCTGTTCTGTTGCGAGAAGAAAAGGGAGAAAGAGTGCCAGGAGTTAATTTTCTAAGGAACTGTTCCCTGCCAGGGAGGCAGAGCATTCAGTGTCCCCGTGCCATTGCCATTCCTCGTGGTTATTTGTCTTCCCCCTGGGCTCGGGGTCCTGTGCCACACATCTTCTGCTTTGAAGTACCAAGGGAACACTTTTTTTTTTTTTTTTTTTTCCCCTCCTCAGAAACAACTGAGTGTAAATTCACGGCACAAAGGCCCTGTAAGGTGTGTTTAAGTGCTTTGGAAGGAGCCTGGGGTCGGCACAAAGCTGCTGGACGGGCTGTGGCTGGAGAGGGGCCGTCATTGGAAGAGGGATCAGAACAGGCTGCAATTACGCCCAGTTAATCCTCAGAAAACAGGGAGGTGTTTCTTCCCCGCGGTAATTATTTGCACGGGGGGGGCGAAAATAACAACCACACGGAACGAATGAAAACTTTACCTTCAGATGCTACCTCGATTGTCATGCAGATTTCATCATTGCCTGCCAGCCCAAAAAAAAAAGAGACCCTTTAACAGCGGCCCCTCTGCCGGTAACCAGAGCCGGGAGCGTGACATCACGGCGAAATTAATGACAAGTTAGTTTGATCCAGCTCCTCGCCGTGGCTCTGCCCAGCCCCGTGTGCTGGAAGCAGATGCGCTCTGCGGTCCCCCCCGATGAAAAAGGGTGGGCGATCCATCAAGTGCCCTCGGAATTTCTGGGGGCGATACCTGGGCTCGGGAGGGGAGGGGAGGCATCAAACGGCCCAGGCGGGGCACACGGACTGCTGGTCCGGGGCTCTTTTAAATACAACCATCACACGCCTTGAAATGTCACGCTGGGCTTTAGTTAACTAAGGTGGCAGGTCCTTAAAGCGCAGGATTTATGAGCGCTGGAAATTCTCCAAATGTGAGACCGGAAAGAGGGGGGAAAAAAAAAAAATATGTGGCGTTTTATTTATTCCCTATATAAATATAGGCAATTTAGTCCTTCCCCCGAAGCCGGGCAGATTAGATGAGTTAGACAGCAGTCAATTCATTTTGCATAGGAATGGCTCATTAAAAAAAGAGAGCCCCCCATTTGTATGAGGCGCCGATTGGGCCGAGCACAAAATGGATTTACAGTGTCACTCAGACACGGGAGGACTAATGAGGGAGGGAGAGGCTGGTGGAGGGGGTAAATCTCCACGATATTCATCCCCTCAGCTGGGGCCGCTCAGGAAATGGAGGTGTCCCTCATTATGTATGTGTCTCAGGAGCTTTCTTTAATATTTTAATAAATAACAACATCAGCCCAACAAGAAATTAATGAATAGTATCATTAATAATGAGCTAGAGTCTTGTAGTGATAGGACAGATATTAAATTGAACCACAGTGGTGCTATCTCCAGAGACTTGGGAATTTTCCAGCGGCAAACAAGGCCACTGAATGAGGCAGCCACCGCTCTGTGCCAACAGCTTTTACAACAGGTTGGGAGTAATAAAAGAGGATTTTCTGCACGATAAAGTTAAGCCTTAGAAAATCTGCTGGTGTAGATCGGTGTGAAAAGTACTGCCAAACGTGATCCTTAATTAAACTTTAATTAAGATAAAGCTCTTTCCTTTAAAAAGGGGGGTGGGGTGGGGTGGGGGAAGCAGCAGCAAAGAGAGTGTCAGCTCTTTTCCTACCAGTTTTTGATCTAAAATAATTCTATATTAAATCACAGAAAACTGTGTTCAAATAAATTAAATCCACGAACCCCAGGAAATGTGGAACGGGGGATGAAACGCCATCCCCAGCTCACCCATGTGCCTGTTTCTATATATTTATATATATTTAGGGGCCCGTGACATATGAGATCAGTCACAAGCAGGAGCCCTGGTGGGGGGAACGTCCCCCTCTCTGAGCTGCCGTGGGTCGAGGTTGGACCCCCAGATCCTTCCCACCCGTTTTCCTGAAGGTTTAGGATTTCTGTGTTTTACAGTCAAGGCAGAGGAACATATGTCACATGTACGGGAAACAGGCTTATGGAACAGAACATTTTCACTTCCAAAAGCCAGAACCAAACCTCTCAGCATGTTCACCACGGGGAATGAGACTATCTCCATAAACAGGGAATATTCTGAGCATCATCACATCCATTTGTAGGCAGTTTCCCAACACAGTAACCCCCCAATGCTCCCCATAAAGGTATTTTGTGGGAGTTCACGGCATGCTTTTCACTAAAAGTTGAACCAGGGTTTTACAGCAGCAAGCCCTGAGAAAACTGGGAGTGTTCATCAATCAATGAGATCAAAGCAGGTTGGAGAGGCAGCAGAGGCTTCAGCATCAGCTGTAACCCTGAGGAGCCAGGAGGAGATAAATAGGGTTGGGAAGAACCTCCTCAGACTCAGCTGCTGCAGGAACAGGCAACAGTTCCTTCAGAGTCCAAAATTACCTCAAATAGGAAAACACTAAAAGACACACATAGGAATTTTCCCCCAACGTTCCCACAAAGAGCTGCTTCCTGCTTTTCACTGGGTTTGTCAAGAATCCCTTTTCATTCCCCAGAAATCCTGATGAGGGGACGTGATCCTCCCACGCTGCCATTAAATCCAGTGGGAGCAGGGCAGGGCTTTACTGGTTTAATTCCTCAGTTTGTCCCAAGCCCCAGGAGCAGACAGGAGCAGGGACAAAGGCTGGAGCCCCCAGTCCTGGACACAAAACCCCACAGCCAGCCCAGCTCCTCTGAGCACAAACCAACCCCATCCCAGCTCCCTCTGGGCAGGGAGCAGCTCCAGCCCCATTTCTGGCCCTGTACAAGAGTGGTCAATCAGCAAACATCTCTCAGCATCCTCCAGAGCCTGGGAGTTTATTTTAAAGGTTTTAAGTTGCAGTTTCACAGAAAGTCAGTGGGAATTAATACCTGGGTTTGGAAGTGCCAAGCTACACTCTTACAGAATTCTGCTATACTTTGAAAAAAAAAAAAAAAAAAAACCACAGAAATTAATCAAGGCAGGATAATTACATGTTTCAATTAAATGATGATTGCACTGACTAACAATTTTGGGATGGATTGGAAATAGTTCTGATGGGGACAGAAAGGGGGATGATGGGGAAGAAATAAACACTTCATCCCTCCAGAGCAGGACAACCATTTTCTGGAACACTGACAAAAAATTTTCATGTCTTCTTCCTCTTTTTCGTTTCTACATGGCTCCAGTTGAGAGAGTTTCTTTCATTTCTTTCCTTTCAGTGTCTCTAAGAGTCTGTACATCCAGGGGCACTTAACCTCTGCAGACTCTCTGCTTTGATAAAACTTTTTCTTTAAGCCTCAGAAGGCGAGTCAAGCCTGGATGACACAGTGCTAACTCTCTTCTAATTCCGAATTTAAAGTAGCATGTTTGACTTGAATCAGAGGTTAAACAGGCACGTTGGAGTGAGCAAGATCTGATAAAGTCAAAGAGAAAAAATCCAGGTTTAGAAGATCCGTTATTCTCTCAATTAAATAAGATTCTGTTATCTCGGGACTTGGAATAAATTTAGTGATAAATTAATAATTGGGGAGCAACTGGTCTTCCCACCTGGCATCCAGGAGTGGAAGCTGCTCCTCTGCACTGCACAGACAGCAGCTGCCTGGTCCTGGGTTTTTGGGAGGAGAAGGGGCTCAGTGTTATGGGTATTTGGGGATAACAGGTTTTGGAGTTATGGAATATTGTCTCCCATCTTGAAGCTCATCCCCTCATCATCCTTCCCATCCAGGTTCTGAGGTTTGTACTGACTTTACCGGGAGTTTTACCTGGTCCATCTCAACCCTGTCCACCTTCAGGCTCTGCCTTTATCACCCCAGACCTAATCAGGGCTAATGAGCGAGGACCTGCAGGACCCCCGAGCTCCAGCCACGAGCCCTCAGGGGTCACACAGTCCCACTGCTCTCCAGGGCTCCCTCCCACCCCGGGCACAGGGCTGGGAAACACCTTCCCAGTGCCCTAGCACCTCCAGATGCAGCCAGAGGTGCCCCTCTGTCTCCCCCAAAATCCTCCCCAGCCTGAGCCAGCCTCGCTGGGGAACTGGCTGGTTTTTATTTACCACACCAGAAAGACAGTTAGAGTAACTGTCCATTTTGAGATCCCCCTGCCATAAATTATCCCCTGTCTGTGTTTCACCGGGGCTCTGTTACCCTGGGAGATAATGGTTCATTTTTAGGCTGTTAGAGCAGAGATCAGAAGGTTCCGCCCTCAGCAGCTACGTCTGGTAACTGCCTTTCACTCCCTGAAAGCACAGGCAATTTTTCCATAATAAAAACTGGATTAGCATGTATCAAGAAGAGGTTCCACCAGCTGTCACTTTGAAACCAGGCTACTCTATCCAGTGGGGGAGATGATAATGGGGAAACCCATAAATGACAAGCAGTTTTCCTGTATTTATCTAATAAGTGGCTGATACAGACGAGCATCTTCTCTAATAAAACAGGAGAACAGGGGGAAGGAACAGGCTGAGGCTGTGCTTGAATTAAACCCAAACTGAGCCATAGTGGCACAGGAAAATATTGCACAGAAATGATTTTTTTTTTCACCTGTTGCTGCTCTTTGAAATTATATTTTTAATGCACTCTGCCCACAAGTTGAGAATGATTTTTAATCATTGGTTCTGATTTAAAGTTTTCCAATATTCACCTAATTTTGACTTATTATAGCCAGAGCCTCTCTCTCTGTGTGTTTATAAGCCAAACAGGAAACCAGGTGTCTGTAAATGAATTGGTGCCGCAGGTATGTTTAAAATCTGTGCATTTTTTGGGGCTACACGAATCAGCAATGGCAGCAATGGCTTCAAAGAACTACAAGGATTCTTAACCTACTGAATACTGGCCAACTATCCGCTAACTTATTAGGGATGACACAGCATTCCAGTTACAACAAAGTGTTTCTGTGGAAATTATAAAG
>NW_020956396.1:142343-179267 GCF_003031625.1 Empidonax traillii
GGGCAGCCACAGCTTCTCTGCCCAACCTGTGCCAGGGCCTGCCCACCCTCCCAGCCAGCAATTCCTTCCCAATCTCCCATCTGTCCCTGCCCTCTGGCAGTGGGAAGCCATTCCCTGTGTCCTGTCCCTCCATGCCTTGTCCCCAGTCCCTCTCCAGCTCTCCTGGAGCCCCTTTAGGCCCTGCAAGGGGCTCTCAGGTGTCCCTGGATCCTTCTCTTCTCCAGGTGAACCCCCCCAGCTGTCCCAGCCTGGCTCCAGAGCAGAGGGATCCAGCCCTGGCAGCATCTCCAGGGTGTCCTCTGGACTCTCTCCATCAGCTCCAGGTCCTTGTGCTGCTGTTCCCAGGGCTGGGGCAGCTCTGCAGGGGGATCCTCACCTGAGGGGGCAGAACCCCCTCCCTTTCCCTGCTGGTCACACTCGATGCTGAGATCGTGATTTCCCCAATGCAGAGATATTTCACCTGTCAATGCCAGGAAACACTCCATTCCTAATTTGTTTTACTTCTCCTTTCTCCCTGACACACAGGAATGTCCTGCCCTGTTTTGTGACATCCCAGCTCTCCCAGCCTGTGCCCACAGTGTCCAGAGCAGAGTCCAGAGAGGATTTGGAAAGAAGAGGAGTTTTCCATCTGCAGAGGATGAGCCCATTCTGCATTTCCCCTCTCCCAGAGGGAGGAGGCGGCAGGGGAATCCTTTCAGCAGCCAGGGGGACGAGAGAGAAAACAGCCCTTGTGGCCCCAGCAGAGGGGGAGCCGGGGGTCAGAGGGGACATTCCACTGCCAACATGCAACATATTTTCGTGGGCAGAATGAATCCCCAGGGCCGGGAAAGAGCCCGTGGAGGTGTGGAGGAGGAACGGGGTGGGGATGGGAGGCAGGGTTAGCTGGTGAGTCACGGGCAAGGCACCACAGGGCCTCTCTCCCAGCTGGCTCCCGGTTCTCCTGGCCCAGCTTATTGTTTAGGAGAAGTTTTGGGGTGGTTTGCTTCAAATCACAGACGAGTCAGAAAGCAGGAAACTTTAGCAAGAAACTGCAGACACCAGAATTCTTGGTATTTCTGAGACATCTCCCTTGCAAAGGCTGCAAACCCCCTCCCTCACCACACACGATAAACATCACCTATTTTATAAATACTGATGCACATGAAGATTAAGAGACTTCCCAAGCCTTTGGCAGTGACAAAACTGACAGTGTGCCACAGACATCAAGTGCTTCTCTACACAAATGAGATAACATTTGCTTCCCAAACAAATTAAATCTGATATCTAAAAAAAATACATACAACAAACCCACAACTTTTCCTGCCCTCAATTTCACTTTTCCCTACAAATACACTTCAGGAAAATAACACTTGGTGTGTATTTAACAGCGCTGGAAATCATGAAGCAAATCCCCCTGCACGGGTTCCTCCCTCAAAGCCCCCCATTCAACAGCTCCATTCTGTCTAAAATTCATATCTTTGTGCTTCCTCGTAAAGGTACAGAGAAAGGAGGAAGAAGGGAAAAGCAATTATGAAATTAAATAGTTACACAGTGTGGCAATGCTAAAGTCAACATTTTTAACAGGTCTGGGTGCCCAGTAACACGTTTGAAAACACCTCCTGAACTGGCACCACGAGGCTCTGCTGTCCTTGTTCTGTTGCATATTTAAGGCAGGATCACAACCATCTCTTTCCTACTTGCTCAAATATAGGGACCAAAGTGTTCCTTCTAAAAAATCAATTTTAGCTGAGCTATTTTGTTAGTAAATGTCATATTCCCAGTGCAGAACCAACTGCATCAAGCCACGGGTGATTTGCATGAGCAGGAACCAACCTACAGGGAGCGTGTGTGTTTGGAGGGGGGTGGAGGAGCCTCACGAGCCCGCTTTTCCTGGAAACTTCTGGAAAAGCAAACCCAGAGCGTTCCCCCGGCCAGCCAGGTCTGTGCTGCTGGAGGAGGACGTGGTGGGCAAGCCGTGCTCAGGCTCCCAGGCAGCCTCTGACAGAGTTCCACATCACAGATTAAGGTCTCTGCACACAGATTGGGGTCTGAGGGAAGGGAGGAAGCGGAATGGACAGAAATGCAACATGAAATGGATTGACATCGGCTAAAGGGCAGATGGGAGAGGGAGGCACAGCCATAAATAAAAACTCTTCTTTAGGGGGGAAGGAGCTGGGAAGATGTTACTGCATTGGCATGAGGAGTCTCACGGTGTGTCACAGGCACAGGGAAGGATGTGGAAAGTAAATGTAAATTGATGGTAACTCTGGGGAGATCTACAGTTGTGAAATCATTGGGAGGCTGGGGGAAGGTCAGCTGGATTTTCTTTTCTGCAAATTAGACTAAAGGGGGAATGTTCACCAGCGCAGTGTCACACAGAGAAAGGATGGAGCTGCTCATGGAACAGGATTGGTTTGGGGTTTTACACAAAACAAGAGCAGAAACGTACCTGGTGCAGGTGTGGGAGCTTTGGAGACACGAGTTCGGGGGGAATGTCCGGGCTGGAGGAGGAGGCAGGACCGGGCAGGAGCCAGCAGGGGCTCCTGGGAGCCTGATGGATGTGTCCCCAACAGCTGAGCCAGGGCTGCCTTAGAGCAGCCTCACCTGCCCTGCACCCAGCCTGAGCCTCACCTGCCCTGCACCCAGGCTGAGCCTCACCTGCCCTGCACTCAGCCTGAGCCTCACCTGCCCTGCACCCAGGCTGAGCCTCACCCAGCCAGCCCAGCTGGCACTGGGAGGAACCCACCAGCCTGAACTTCCCTGCAATCCTTTATTTACTGTGCACTGTTTCCTGGGGCATCACGATGAAACCGGGACTAAAAACGTGATTACAGATTAATTTAACTCTAAGCAGTCCCTTAAATACACTGTACATCATTATAATGAAGACATGAATCTCTCACTGCTCCAAAAAAAAATAAAACAACAAAGATCCCAACCTTGAATGGGAATTTTTTACCTTTGTGAATATTTTCATTACACTCCTGATATCAGAAATAAGCTTTGCAGATTCTGACTTTTAGAAAATTATTCCCTTGAAAGACTATTTGTATTTTCCTGTTCTTTTCTAGCAAGTAATGAATTGGCTTTGCAGGAGGGTCTGTGATTTTATGCAAGTTAACCTTGTAAAATCATAATATTATTAATACCCCAAACAGACACATTACAGCACACACATGTACTTATATAAACATATAAAATATTGTCTGCATATAAATAAATTAACACCTTGAGGGAGGTGATCTGTCTTCCTGGTTAATCATATTTATTAGATAAATATTATTAGATAAATATATTTTGCCAACATGCAGACATGGGTTGTGACAATTATTCACTAATATCTGTAAATGCTGAAGGAGGAATATTTCCATCTAATTTGGCAAATGTTTGATAGAGCCTGAAAAAAGGGTTATTTCTTTAAAATAATTAAAAATAAAAACTTTTTAATTCTACTGAGTGTTAACAAACATCCACTTGGTCTGAATATTTCAAATGGATAAAAATAAGGAGAAAGAGAATCACCAGAAAAACATATATTTGTGTGCACTGCTGCTCTCCTTCCCAGCTGGATTTGAAGGGGTGTACGTTGCCACAACTCTACTGAAATCAAGAAATCTTTGAGAACTGAGGGACTAAATGTTTTTTATTTATGCTTAATCAGTAATCTCTAAATATCATCATTCTAAATTAGGAGCCACGTGAGGGGGAACAAGCTGGGCTGCAGCAGGAATTCTCAGGTTGGGCTCAGAACACAACTCCACCCCGCTCCAGCATCTGCTCTGGGGTCTAAGGCACCCTCTGGGCCCTCCCACTCCTTCCAGGGCATCCTTTTGGTTTTTAATCTGACTGATGGCACAGCTGAGAGCAGCCCTGCTCCTCCCTCTGTCCTCGGGAGTCTCCAAGTTTAACCAAAAGTAGGGCTCCTCACTGCAGGAATTTCTGAGGCAGACTCACCCTGTCACCAGCAGGAGCTGTGGCCACCCCTGAGGTTCACCCTGCCGTGCTCTCCAAGGGCTTTCTTAGTCTTGTACTGCTGCTCAGAGGGACCTGGCTCACACTAAAATCCCATTTTACACTTTGCTGGGAGGAGTCAGCGCTGGGTGTGTTTGAACACTCTGTGGTGGCTGTCCCTGGGTGTTTTTATCAACATCCAAAGGAAGGCCAAGGAAAATGCTGCTGCTGAGTGGGGCAGGGTGAGAAAGGACATGGAAAGTGCTGAGACAGGTGATTCCCTCTTCACCTGGGCCCTGGTACAGGCTGGGGAGAAGCTTCTTCCTCAATAAACAGAGGGACCCCCTTCCTTCCCCCAGCCTCTCCTGCAGGAGGGTCTGTCCAACCTGGTCATAGTATTTTAAACTAATAACCTATTCAGGATTCAAAGCAATCCAAAATATGTGAAATGCTAATTCTTCTCGGTATTATTAACAGGTTTATATTTCTGTATATGCTTTCCTTGTGTCAGCCTAGCAGCACTTGAATTTAAAATTAGCTCAGCATCGTTTCTGAGGGCTGGCAGGGTGTGAGGGCTCCTGTGAGGCCGTACCTGCCTGACCTCACCTGCAGGTTGGTGACACTCCTGAGGCAGAAGCAGCCCCTGCCCTGTGCTCTGGTTACTGGCCAGTTGGATGTTGTCACCAAACGCCTCCGAAGGGATCTGGAAAAGCATTTATCTCAGAACACTTCTATTTTAAACAATGAAGTTGTAACATAGGGGACTACATCTAAAATAGTAGGTTTGCCTAATAAGAGGCATTTTTCTCTTGTAAAACCCTCCATTAAAGCCACTTTGCTTTGTTAACTTTCATGCCATGTACCCTCACTATAGCCTTCAACACCTGAAAAATTAGTGGAAGAATTTGACTGATTATAGAGGCTGTTTTCCTTGTTCCACTGCTTGTTCTAAAAGGGATACTCAGCAGAACTTGCCTTTTTTTTTTTTCATTTTGTGCTGTCTGCATGAGTAATTACCTCCCTGATTTCTGAGATGCAATTGAGTAGCTTCCACATTAGAAAAATCCAAAGATTGATAGAGCCATCTCTCCTAAAGGATTAGTTTGCTGCTGTAATTCCACTGAGTAGGTCATTCAAATAGCAAAATGCTACCAGGTCTAATTCCTCTTGTTTGTAAAAGCCAGGTATTGATACCTATTTCAGAGCAGCTGGAAAGGGCTGCTCTGCCTTCGGAGGGGGAAAGGGTTTTCCAGTTCCTGCTGCAGCTCCAGCAGGGCAGGGGGAGGAAGGAGACCCTGGGGTTCCTGGAACAGATCAACCCAGAGGCTGGTGGGGCCAGAGAAAAGACAGAAGGGAAGATGACAATTGGGCAGAGATGCTGAGAAAAGGGGCCCAGTTTTAGGAATCCATGAGCAGGTTTCTCCCAGGACTCAAAGGAACTGTGAGCTTTCCTGGTGGCTTTGGGATTCCAGGGGAGCAGGGGCGAGTCCCTCAAGTCTGAATGCCCAGCACTTGTGTGGAGAATTATCCCAGGGACGGGCAGGGAAGGCAGTTTAAAATATTCCACGTGCAGATGCTCAGCTCCATCCAGGACTGATGTTCCTGGGAAGTCCCTTCCAGATGAAAAGGGGCCATGTGTGTTCTGAGACCTCCTGCTCTCCAAGGGGATGGATCTTCAAATCACTTCATGTGTGTGAGAAAAACATCAGCCAAGTGCTATACTTCCCAAATTATCTGTATTTGTATATCAGGCTCTTTAATTTATTGCAGATATTCCGGGAAAGGTTTTGATAGCGTCCAGCATCTCAATGCCTTTCCATCAGAACCCATTTTCCAAATATTTGAATAATGACACAAGTGCTTTTGACACTTGTGTGAAGGCAGGAATTCATCTAAAGATCACAGGTATGGCCATAAGGGGTGCAGGGGCAGCTGTGATTGTGATAAATAATTGTGCCAACATCATTTTACCAGGGAAGAATCACTGACTTCCTCTTTCACTCTACAGAACTAAACACCATAACTAAAAATAAACAACTTCACTAAAGATAAACAACTTAACTAAAATAAACACTTTAACTAAAGTAAACATCTTAACTAAAATAAACCTCTTAACTAAAAGTAAACATGTTAGAACCAAATCCTGAAATTCTAAATAACAATTTTATATTAAAGTGCTAAAAAGATGTTAAACTTGTAAATTCACAAAGATATATTTTATGACAACCCTGGGGTGGGGGGTAAAGAATATAAAATATAAATAACAAATAACTTTTTTTTTTTCGCTTTTCAAGTAAATAAATATTTTACTTCCACTGAACTCCTAATGGGAACAAGTAATTCCTGGGCTTATACAAAGCCTATTTCTCTGCCATCATCCACATCCCTTTTGGTGCAAACTGAGCTCTCCTGACACCAAGAGAGGCTCAGCAGTTCCTACCAGCTGAGGAGCTGGCAGTTAATTTGAAAGGCAGGAATAAATCTTAGGTGTGCTCTGAAGTCAGTTTAACTGAAATGCAAAAGCTCCTTGCAAGTTGGGTGCACATTTAATTAATTGAAATTCAGGCTCCCCAGACAAGGCCCAGCTGCTGCATTTCCTTCTCCCAGCCAGCTGCACTGATCTCGGCAGCAGCACTACCCTGTAGCTAAACATCTGGAGGAACCTGGGCAGCAGAATAATAAACACTTCAAAATTCCACCAGCACAGCCCTGAAAGTGACTCCAAGGGGGAAGGAGAGGGGGCTGGATGTGCCGTGTGGGGGAAGCAAAATGCAAACCTCAGACAGCCCCTGAGAGAGGAATATCTTGAACTGCTAGAGATGATTCCAGCAGGGCCTGCCCTGCCTCTGGACACGCCACTGGCAGGTTCTACATTTTCAGTTTTTACTGGTTTTTCACTTGGGCATGGCCAGTTAAAATATTAACCAGAAGTTCTGTGAGCTCAGGTGGAGCAGTGTCGTCACAACCGCACAGGCTGCACATCAATACCTTTAAATTAATCCCAGCCACACCTCTGGTGGAAAAGAGCCCTGAAGGTAATGACACTCCTCACCACAGTGTCTTCCCGTGGTACAGACAATGCTACAGTGACTTGGCACAGAATCTTAGAATGCCAGACTGCTTGGGTTGGAAGGGATATTAAAGATTGTCCAGTGCCACCCCCTGCCCTGGGCAGGGACACCTTCCACCAGCCCAGGCTGCTCCAACCTGGCCTTGGACACTCCCAGGGATCCAGGGGCAGCCACAGCTTCTCTGCCCAACCTGTGCCAGGGCCTGCCCACCCTCCCAGCCAGCAATTCCTTCCCAATCTCCCATCTCTCCCTGCAGTGGGAAGCCATTCCCTGTGTCCATCCAGGCTGTCAGTGCATGGAAGGTTTTTGGCTCTCCTGCATCCCCCCAGCTCACTGTCCCCACACTCACCACACCCCACCCCTGGGTGCTCCTGTGCCACCAGGGACACCCACCCTTCCATGGGATGGAATTCAGATGTTTCACAAGAAAATCAAGATCTCCTATAAAAGTGGCCCCCGTGGGGCAGGGGAGGGGCTGCAAAAACAGCGTGAATAACCCAGTTTGATGCCTCTTTTTCTGGGTGCAAGTGGCTCAGGACTGTGATTCATTTTCCCATCAGTCCCCTCACCAGGTGAGTTGTAAGGGCAGCAAGGGATAAATCTACTGAATTCCACCTGTGTGACTAATATTTGTACTCGATGAGCAGCAGGGAACTGTCACCAGGAGAGGAGCTCACGTTTCACGGGATCGGAGCTGGAGATGGGAAGGCAGGGATGGGAAAAAGAGTCTGGCAAGCTGCTTGTTTTCTAAACAGAAATCCTGCTGTTTACAGGGAGTTCTTTAAGAAACTTCCCCCCTACCACCACCCAGTGAAGGAAAAAAAATCTTTTAAAAATGACTAATTGGGTAAAATTCTTTAGGGTGTCCTCATCAACATGCATACTCCTGGGATGTGGTTGAAGTGGCAGGTGATGGGGGTCAGTAACTCTTGCTCTCTTTGGGAATTGAGCCAACAGTCCCAAGCACTGTTTCAGTGATGTCACCATTAAGTAACCCAGAAAAATCATTAGTTTCATATTTTTGCAGTTCCACTCTGGCAAAGTGTGGGATTTCCTACGGCACAGAGCTGTTACAGGACACATTGGAAGCTGGGGAGCAGGAACACAGGGTTTACTCAGGAAAGACACTGAGAATTTTGCCTCATTCCCTGTGGCAGGACTGGATCCCAAACGTCACAGCATGCCCAGGTCTCAGCTCAGCACCCGTGGCACGTTAGGTGACCTGCTGGGGTCCTGCCTAGGCTAAATAAATTCATGCTGTGTCTGTTCTACACGTCACTGAAAATATTTGGAATTTTACAGGAGGATAATCAGGCAAGAGACAGCCCAGAGTAAATGAAATAACCTCCTCCCTGCTCTGCCAACGTGGAACTTGCTGTCTCTGCACCTGATAGCGTGACACGGATGCTCCTGGAGAGACTGGCAAGGGGTAGGGAGGCATCATTTGAAAACAGAAAGAAAAGAGAGATGAAATCAGAAAACCTCTCTATCAATCTGCCAAGCTGTCAGAGACGCTTGTTCTGAAACAATTCCTCTCATTTCCAATAAATTATGTCAGGAGTGGATAAAAGGCATAGACAGCAAGTCTGGAGACAGCCGCCTCCTCTGCTGAGCCCTGTTCAAACAATTTGGGGGAAATCTGACATCAGTCCCAGATGACAGGCAGTCTGGACACTGCTCATTTGGGGAGCCTGATGCAAGTGAAGGGCTCCCAAGGAGGGAGAGCATCAGGAGGACAGGTCCCAGTCCCACCCCTGGAAAAGGTTTTGGCTCCTGCCTGAGGGGAGAAGGATTCTTCATTTTAACCTGGTAGTACCTGATGAAGAGGCAGAGTTTGTCAGCACAGGAATTAAACTCAAAATGTAAATTCAGCACCAATTATGTGCACCAATAAATACATTACAGTACGTCCATGGAGGCCATTAAAACACAAACCAAGGGATTATTAGGAAATAAAAGGAATTACGGAAAAATCTATCAATCACCTAAGCTTAAAATTTTCAATAATAGCAACTTGATGCACTCAATATAAACAGCACAAACCATGCTGAGATGTCAGCATCACCTGCAGGGATGGGCCCTGTATGTCCCACATGCTGAACCCATTCCACCCTTCTGGCTGGAGACTCCAATATCTCATGCAGCTGACTCTCAATATAATATATATAATATATTATGATATAATATGACTCTCAGTGCAATGTAAATGTGCCATTCCCCCCCTGTCCAAGGAAATCTGGAGAGCAGATCACTTCTTCTGTAGATTCTCATCTTCTTGCAAGTCCCATGCTTCTAAAATTCAGTAAATTTGTTTCCCAAATTCAAATGTACCTGAAGACCCCCCTGAGAACAGGGGTGTGTTCCCCCTGCCCCAGCTCCACACAGCTCACCCCGACTTCCCAATTCTCCCATTGCTTATCAGACATTTTTGTGGCTTCCCAATGAGTTCCGTTGTTTATCTTAGTGAAGGAAAAAAAACCTCCACCACTTGAGCACTGTTAAAATCAGTGCAACATTTGTCTGGCTTAATAACTGCTGCATGGAGGCTTTTTCTGTGTTTATGTGAGGAGCATTTAAAGTGTTTAGACAGAGCTGTTCTCAGCCACACGTTGGGATGGAGTCCCTGCGGTGTCAGCTGGAGATAAAACCACCCCCAGCACAGAGAGCCGGGGATAACCCACGGAGGCAAACAGCAGACCTGTTTGGCATTGTCTGCAACACATAAAAGAGTATAATTGGCTGGGTATCTGTTTCTGGATCTGCAGCTCGTTCTCTGCTGCGTGGGTTAAGCAGCGGTTGTTTAAAGGTGACGGGGAAGTGTAATTGAAAATTGAGCTAATCAGGGATTCCTGGGTGGAATTGCCTCCCCAGCCGAGGCTGCCAGGGGTGGGAGAGGAGAGGGAACAAAGCAGAGGATTCCTCCACTGCTACTCGCTCTGGTACAACGTTCCCTTCTCTCAGAGTCACCCAAAACACAACAGGGGAATATCAACATGCAGTGTAAACATCAGCCAAAATGCACCTCGGGGTGACTAAAATAAAATTCAAAACTGTCACGTATTTGTTTTGTGAAGTTACATTTCTAAACACCAGCTGTCACTGTCCTTAGCTATTTTTTGTAGATGATAGGGTACTAGAAGTTACTCCTAACTTTTTATAACTAAAATTCTCTTCATCCTAGCTTTTAGGTTATTTCACACTTCTTTGTTTCAGGATGCAGCTCTGGGGTGAGGACAGGTGGCTGGACACTGCAGGACACGCTGTGTTCACTCCATGCACGGCCCCAGTGGGCACTCAACACATCCCTGGCACCACTGGCTCTCCCAAAATCTCTGGGACACACAGTCAGGCCCGAGGGGCTCAGTAAGGATCAGCATTGCTCCATCCTCTGCAGCTGTCTCATCCCTACGGAGTGTGCCCCACGTTCTCCTTGGCTTCCCTGCTACATCCTCCTTTTCCAACCATTCCCCAAAACCCCTGGCTGGGCACAAGGAGCTCTGGGGACACAGAGCCCTGGGAGGTTTGTAGAGCAGGAGGAGGAGGAGGACGATGTGTGATCGTGGAAGGGCTGTATGGAAAAGCTGGATACCAGCTGAAATTCCAGCAGGGAGCATCAGTGGGAACCACGGCCAGTTGGATCAGCTGACTGTCCGAGAGGTCGGAGCTAAAGCTGGCCCCGAGTCCCTGACTGTCCCTGTGCTCCGGCAGGGATGGCAGCAGGGGCCGCGGGAGGCTGTTTACCAGGAACCATGGCAACTTCCAGGGCCATTAGCGGCAATCACAGCCGGCTCCACTACCTGACTGAAGGCTGGGATGTGTGATATTTAGTCTGACCTATAAAAATATCTCTGGAGCAACCTGCGTGCAGAAGTGTCACATCAAATGTTTGTCATACAAGGGATGTGACACCGGGCACCTGCCGGAGCATCGGCGCCGCTGAGGGGGGACCTGCCCCTTTAAAAGCCCGCTGATATTCTGCTCGGGTTCTACAAAAACCAGCTGGTGACAGCGGCCAGGCACAGTGTGACAAACACAGCCCCCTCTCCTCCTTCCTCAGAGGGTCCTACATCCTCAGTTACCGTTTTCAGTGATGTTATTAAAGGTGTGTGTTATTACAGTGCCGACCCAGAGCTCTCCTTTAAATGCCACCAAAGATGGCAAAATGCCTCCCTGTGGAAAGCTGAGCACGGGGACAGAGCTCCGTGGGGGTGGAGGATGGATCCTGTTTGCAGGTGTGGGGGGCTCCTAAGGCACAGTAACAGCCAGGGGTGCCTTGGGTGGCTGAGGCAGGTCTGGAGGTGCCACCACCCTCCCTGCACAGCCCAGGGACAGGGAGATGCTGTTCCTGCAGGGCTGTGAACACAGGAAAACTGAGAGATGCTCTGGGAAACTCATCCAACAGCTAAACCCTAAATATCCGAGCCACAGTTTAGCCAGGACACCTGAGACCACTCCACTCATCCCTTCCTAGAGGTCACTCCTAACAAATAACACCCCTCAGTGGGCAGAGCCACCCTTGGACTTGTCCTTAATTTCACTGTTACTCTCCCCACATCACACTGGCCTATCCAAGCAGGTGGATGGAGCCAGTCTGAAACCCCAAGAACACTCTTGGAGACACCTCAAGTGTGAGCAGTCACACCCACAGCCAGAGCTCCCAGGTGTGGGGTTTTCCTGGGCCATGCCCAGCATTCCCATGAGCTCCCACGCCTGCTGTTGGTGCTCCTGCCAAACCCCTGGACCAGCAGGGCACTGGACAGGCTGGTCATGGTCCCCGAGTGTCCACACAGCTCTGTCACACCTGTCACAAGGGTTCCAATAACCAGGGGGTGCTGAACACATGTGTTGGGTTATGATTGTTGTATAACTCCAAATAATATCATTTTAGCTGAAAATTCCCCGTGTCCTTTGCACACCCTCTGCCATTTCCCAGAAACAGCCCCAGGGCACAGTAAACTGCTCCCTCCCAGATGGAAAATGCACTTGTGCTTCCCTTCTTTGTAAGACAGAGCAACAACTTCAGGTTCCTTACTTAATGAATATTCATGAACTATCCCGAGCTACAGAGGCTCCTGCACCACCCAAACCCGGTGTTTGCAGTGCTGCCTCCCCCTGTGATGCTCTGTCTGCCTGCTCTGCTCATCTTCGGGAAGTCACTTCCTAAAAGCAACATTGCATCTGTTGTGTGAGCAGCCACTTCAACCCCTTGCACTGCCTTTATGTTTGGGGGCTTTTTTAATTCTTCTTGTGGCTTGTAAATAGTTGCAGGGAGGATATTCTGTCTGTTACTAGGAGATGGGGCCTCAGATGGAATCTAAAATATCACTCTATGATAAATAAAAATACCATTTTATGATTCCATATGGAATCCTATCGATATAGAACTTGAACGAATTATTTTTAAAATAAAAAAATATTAACAAGAAGAAGTTTTGAAGGCTAAAGAAAGGCAACCTAAGATTTCATCTGAATTTGAGACGTTTCACTCAGCCCTCATGAAACATCCTGCCTGTATCAGGCGTTTCACCTCTGTAGCATTTGACCTTTCTTTGTAGTATGTAGATTTTAAAATTAATTCATATTCATACTTCACGCTGGTTTGTGGTGGTTCTTTTTTTTTTTTTTTTCTTTTCTCAAAAGTAGGATATTTATTGTCACAACAATGTTACAGGGCATTAATTAATGTGGTACTTTTAGAATTGGTGCTTGGGGACTTGAACAGAAAGTACCAGCAGTGTGTGAAATCCTGCCTTGGGCACTCTTGATACTGGAACAAGTTGGAGAATGTATATTCATTAACTTGGAGCTTCCTTAGGAATTACCAAGAGCCACAGAAAGAATGAACTGAAGCTATTACTCCCAGAAATATGGCTCTGAGCAAGAATTTGCTTGATTCTCGCCCACATTTTTGAATGCCAAGCAATACATGAATATGATGTTCTTGCATAAAAATAGTTGTATCAGGAGAAATTACAATAGTTTCCTGGAGTCGCTTGGGCCCCTTAAAAAAATGGGTAAAACAGATTAAATTATCTCCTCTAGACAAAAAAAAAAAAAAAGAAAAAAAAAGAAAAAAAAAATTGGATTTCTGACATAGAAGTGGAGAAGACATAACATGCATTTCTGTTGTGTTTGTCAGAAATCCATAATGTTCAGACAACTTGCACCTTTTAGAACTGTATTATTCACCAACCCTAAATCCACTGCCATGTGGTCTTAGATAGCTCCTTGAGGGGCAGGAATAGCACACAGGGCCAAAGAAGACTTAATTCTTAAAATTCATAAATTATTTTGAGAACAGAACCTAAATCTAAAAATATTTAAAACACAGAATGACTTAAGACAATCAGTTTGGTATTAATGCAGCACTGCCACCCAAATTCAGTTTGACAGGATCAAAATATCATCAGCTCCGGTGACATCAACAAAGATTAGTTCACTTACTTGTGTGCTAAATATACTCCATGTTTTGATAATATCAGGAATGCTTTTAATTTCCTCCTATTTCGTGGTTTTTCCCACCTAAACACAGCAAATGATTATTTTAAATTACTAGGGACGCCTGTACCTGGACTGGTCGGGCAGCCAGGTCAGGCTAAATAACCCAGGTATTATCAAACTTCTGTTTCACAGGGATTCAGGAACTCAAATGACAAATTGTAGGGTGATATCAACCACCATGCTGTTATTTAATGTCTATTTTTTTAAAGGGCTAGAGATTTTTTCCATAGAAGAATAATGAACTTTGCAAAATGTCACTTTTACTAACAGAAATTATGGCTTGAATGCCTGAATGTGAATATTAAATACCAAAAAAATAGGGGAAAAAAAGTTAATTTAAAAAGTGCTGAGGTTGTGACACAAACTGGCAAATATGGGGAAATGCAGAGTCACAGCTGACACTGCCCTTAATTTACACAACTTTTGGGAAGGTCAGGGGGAAAAAAGTGTAATTCCAGCAGCTCCCCCCCTACCCAGCGATGACAAGGGCAATCCCAACTCCAGCCCAGCTGAACCTGCAGGGTCCCACCCCTGTCTGCAAACCTCGAGAAAGGGGGGATTAAACCAAGCTGTGCAAATTTAGTCCTTTTCTTTTTCTAGGAAAAAAAATGAAAAAAATCTTATTCCCGAGTTTCTGAAACTGCACACACCTAGAATTAATATTTCTGCAGAGCTGACCTGCACCATTGCTGCTGCACAGCCCAGGGCTCCAGGAGCTCCAGGACTCTGCCTTTTGTGGACACAACTGGAAAATATGGACACGCCTGATGCATCCAAAATTCTCTCCAAAGTCATCAGTCCAAAAAATACGAGTTTTCTACATCTGATTTCAAATACTGTCAATGTAATCACTATACCCTCCAAAAAGTAATTGAGCTTCATAGGAATGGAAGGATTGGAAGGGACCTCAGAAGGTCACCTGGTCCCACTCCTGTGAGAGCCAGGTGAGACACTTAGCAGACCTTTGTGCCTGAATTCACAGAGCAGCAGAACTACAACCTGTAACAACTTGTGTACCTGTGCTGCCAGTCACAGTCTGAGAACAGCAGCAGGAGTGACAGAAGCTCCAGAACTCTGAAATGACCAATAACTAGAAAATTGCTTCTTTAACTTCCAAAGTTTTCTGACCAAAAGCTCCGGAGACCTCGACGTGCTGAAATAGAAATGTCTTTGAAAGCAGGACAGAATTAGATTAAAATCAGCCAGTGAACCTGGCCTGCATTTGTATTTTCCATCCCAAAGACAAAGACATTCCTAACCCAAGAGGAGACAAACCAGTTGCTCCCCAGGTCTCCTGCAGAACAAACTCCCCAAGCTCCATCACAGTCACCTGGTTACACTGCTGTGCCAGCCACGGGCTCTCCATCCACAGCTCTGGGTCATACAGCACCATCAGAGTGCCCACAGGAACAGAGAGCCACGAGCAATTATCCTGAAATCACATTAAAACCCCATTAACCCAGTATCCCTAAAGTCACCTCACCTGCCCAGCCCACCCTCAGAGCCTTCGCCTGGCGCTGTGGCCCAGCATGAGGTGGGGGCTGGCAGTGCCACCAGGGCAGGAGCTCAGGGACAACCCGATGGTCAGAACACCAGAAGAACACATTTTGAGTAAAACCCAGCCAGGTGTTTGTCAGAGAGGGACGGCCCCACCTGTGTGTGGCAGCTGCTCGTCCTGGTGCGGTGGCAAATCAATGCACGGGGTGATTACCCCTGCAGGTCACTTCCTAATGCAACCATCAATCACGCTCCCTCCCATTCCTTCAAAATTAGGCAGAAAGAAAAAGAGATTTTAGTTTTCTTTTCTTAGCTTATTTTTAACAGAGGCACTACAGAATTATGATGGTGTCCTTTTGGTAAACCAAAATGTCAGACACATATTATTCTTTTAAACATCTCCTGGCCTTTCTTTGAAAGGTTAAGGTGGTTTAAATAAATTTAGTCAAAGTAAATGACAGCTGAGGAAGAGTATTAGAAAACTATACTTATCAACAACCTCTTTTCCTTAAATTTAAACAAGTCATTTACCAAACTGCAGTTTAAGGAGATCATGACAATATATGCTCTTCTGCAGAAGGATGAAAACAACTTGAAATGGTAAAGAAATGTTGGCTGGGGGAAATTACACACAAGTTAATGAATGTTAATGAATGGTCTGAACCCCCCTGAAAGTTGCAAACCACGGTTTTTAAAATAATGGTGCAGCAGTCTGGGCTCTCACCTGAGCCCTTAAATGGGAGTTGTCCTTTTCCTGCTTTTCCATCACCTTAATGGCAGGAACTTAAATAGAATGGGCAGGAAAAGTGTGAATGCACACCTGTTCTGCAACAGTCAGACAAACAGCCTGAATGCTCTCCAGTTGTTGTTGTTGTTGTTGTTAGCCATGGGAGTGCTGCTTAAAGCACTGGGGTTTATATGTATTTATACATATATACATATTTATGTATTGTGAGATGTAACTTTCAAAGCAATTCCAACACCCATGAACTGACAGAGAATCATAAAATCCCCAAATCACAGAATGCTTTGGGTTGGAAGGGACCTGGAAGATCCTCTTGTTCCACCCTCCTGCCATGGACAGGGACACAAAAATGCAAAACAGGCCAAGTGGGAAAAGAGACCTCAAATCTACCAGCAAATCAATGGCTCTGCAAGGTAACTTAGCAAGAGATCAGTTATGAATCAGCATGGATAGTTTTGATTTTGAACTCATCGCCCAAATAAAATAATGGTCAAAATACGGTGTTTGAGGCTTTCAGGAAGGGAATCCCAGAATGGTTTGGGTTGGAAGGGACCTTGAAGCTCATCTTGTCCCAGGTTGCTCCAGCCTGGCCTTGAGCACTTCCAGGGATGTAAATATGACACTGAGATTATATAAACACTTTGTATTTTAGTACTTACTGCGTAACAAAGCAAAGGCCCAAGGTACAAACACTTGATCCTGTTTTAATTACCACGCAGTTACAACCCCTTGGTTAAGCATTTCCTTTCAAACCTGTCAGAAAAGCAACATCATCCAACTTTCTGCAGTTACACCCCAGCCCAGCTTCGCCAGAATTGTTGATTTCAGGACTCTCTTGCAGAAATTTTACGTTCACTTGTCCCTTGGAATGCCAGAATTACCCATTCACTGGCCCAGCACGGGGGTCTTACAAATTTCTCCCGAGTTTCCATAGAAATGCATTGATTAGAGCATAATTCCTGTTAATATTGCCTCCTTGCAGCACGCTCTGCTTGCTCACACTAACCAGGCACCTTCCCCTCGCAGTCCTCTGCAGCTTTTGTTCGGCTCAGTAGGTTTCCTAACTGGTGGATTTTATTGAGTTAAATCAAGCTGTCACTTCATCTGCCTGAAGGATGACTCAAATACAACACATAATAATAAAAGAAAAGTAGGATAAAATAATCTTGTCAAGCCAGAAAAACTGATTGCTTGAAGTTGTAGCCTTCAATCAATACACTAATTCCACAATTTATACCTCTTTCAATTGGAGAGGAAAGAAACCCTGATATGGTATTTCTTGGCTCACTGACCAACTTTGACCTTCTATCTGTGTGAATGTGGGATTAGCAAGTGCTGCTGCTTAGTGAAATCACCTATGAAAACAGGGAGGCAAATAAGTGACATTTGAGGCTCAAACTAACTTTATTAATTTCAGCAGGTGAGGGGTGTTTATTGCTCAGGGCTCTGGGCTGGGAGCGAGGCACTGCAGGGACTGTGAGGGTTGTGAGCACAGGAGGGGTGGGAGC
This sequence comes from Empidonax traillii, assembly GCF_003031625.1. Classification (NCBI taxonomy): domain Eukaryota; kingdom Metazoa; phylum Chordata; class Aves; order Passeriformes; family Tyrannidae; genus Empidonax; species Empidonax traillii. The sequence goes on from NW_020956396.1 coordinate 159,596, forward strand.
AAAGGTTTGGCATTGTGGCACTGGAGCCACCAGCGTGGGGCCCCCCCTGACCCACCCACGCTGCTCCAGCCACTGTCACCAGTCCAGGGAAAACCTCAGGAAAACAAAGCTGTGGCAGTTCGTGCATCATCTCACTCTGCCTGGGATTAAAAGCTTGAGCTGTGCCCAAGCTCTGCTGCTCACACTTCCCTGGCTGGAGTCAAATGGATGGAGACACTTTATCCAGGCAGCTTTACAAACCCATTTCTCAAGGTATAATGAACCATTTTGCCATTTGCTCTTTTTTTTTTTTTTTTCTTTAAGCCCACCATCTCAAACCCCCCTTTTATTTGTAAACTAATCTGCATAGTTTAAAAAAGAACAGTCAAACTGTGCACTTAAAACTTTTGGGATGCCCTTTGGCTGCCAGGTTCCTGCTTTGCTTTCAGAGTTCCTCCTCCACAGGCACAGGCCAGGACATAAAAATCCTTTGTTTAGCCAGGCTTTATTTCACTCTGCCATTGCCTAACTTGGGTTGTGGCAGGGTATCAAACAGGGCCTGGAATGGCAGTGTCTTCCTGCCCTGTGCCTGGAAAAGGAAACACAAGCCTGTGTAGACTGTTAGATCAGCTGTGATGGTGGAAGTGCCAGTCCTCACTGCTTGAAACAATAAATGTAATTAAGAGCCCTGTACCAGGGTACAGCTTCCCTCTGCCTGGGAAATGCTAGTGTTTAATAAATGGCCACTTCTCCTGCCTTCCAGGGATATTCCTAATGCTTGTTTTCAGGGATTTCAGCAATACTTGCCAACCTGAGATATAAAAGCTGAAGGCAGAGCTGAGCCTAACAGGGGACGAGGTGATGCCTTTGAGAACATCCTGGAGCAACTTGGATCTCAAACACCTCAGGGCAATAAATGCCAAAGCTCCCACATTCCAGGGGGTGCTTCCTACCCTTTTTTATCCTTCCTCTGTTTCACTACTGAGGTCACAAACAGCACAGTGTTGATCCAAAACAGATTCAAGGAAGGAGTTTTTGTGATGCAGGTGGGCAGGCCCTGGCACAGGGTGGGCAGAGAAGCTGTGGCTGCCCCTGGATCCCTGGGAGTGTCCAAGGCCAGGTTGGACGGGGCTTGGAGCAACCTGGGCTGGTGGAAGGTGTCCTTGCCCATGGCAGGGGGCAGGATTGGAGCTTTGAGGTCCCTTCCAACCCAAACCATTCTGTAATTCTATGACTCCAAGCATCACCAAACAGCTGGAAATGAATCCACTGTGTAAAACCAACCAGCACCGAGCAATGAACACGTGACTTCAATCCTTGCAATATTACTGATACCCTTGGATTTATGCAGCCTCTGGCCACGTGTGCAAGGAGCACAATTAAGCTTTCCAGTTCCTTTTAGCAAGACACAAGTTTGATTAACCTTTCCTTTGCTCAGAGTTTACTTTTGCTTAGAGTGTAACACGCTCCTGGAGACGTTTCCTTTCTTTTTTTTTTTCAGGGGAGTGGATGGTATTTCCCCAGGCACCAGCCCAAGCAACACGAAGCACCTCCATGGAATATTAAGCAACTGCTAGAACTTACTCTCAGTGTAACTGCACTCCCTTCCAGCCTCACCCCCATCCCAGGCAGCTCCTGGTGTCAGTCCCCTCCATCGCTCCATGTTAACATTGGAGCTGCTCCTCTGCCTTCTCCCCATCCCTGGCAAATTACAGCTTCTCTTATTAATAGGGGCCCAGAGTTAATGATGCAGCGTTAATGAAAAGAAATCAAGCACACACGTGTCAGGTGGTCATCTCACCCTCTGACTCAGAGATGCTAAATTATTCAAACCTGCCCCTGCTTTAGCACTGGGTATTTGTGTGCAGTTTTCACAGCAAAAAGAGAAAACACCAAAGGAAAATGAAGAGGAAAATTTTACTGGGTACCGAAACACTCCCTTACTGATTATAAGCAATAAATAGAAAATAAATGCAAAAAAAAAAAAAAATGCTGCAGGTGAGATCTCAGTCTCCCTGGACACTTTTCACATCACTAATTTGGATTCATTTTCTCATAGGTTTAAATACTTGCAAGAAATAAGAGTCTACACCAAAATACTTCCTGCCTTCCCATGTCCTTCTTTTTTAAGGGAAAGGGAATAAAAGGAGACATTTGCAGAAGAGGAGGCACAGCCCCTGAGCCCACTGATCACATTGTCCTTGGATTTCTGCTGCTATGAGGGATGAAGATGCATCTCATGCTGATCCTTTGAAGCTCATGGAGATGAAGGTTAAGAGGCATTTGAAGTTGTTAGTTTGTTTGTGGCCAGGGAAGGAGCTGCCTTGGTGCCCTCAATTCTCCGGGCTGAGGGATGTCACCAGGACTAACCTATTGACATTCAGTCCAAGAGCAAGAACAAAGATTGCAGCCAGGGTCAGCCTGTGCCAGCCCAATTTCACTCCAAGTTTTATTGCCGACACCATTGTTCATCTGATTGTTCCCAGACACTTTCTTAGAGCAGAAATGCTGATATTTAGCCTTATTTTCAGTCATCGATTACATTGCTGTCAGCTGAGCAAATACTGGCCTTGAAATTGCCAGGTACTTGAGAAAGTAGGGGAAAATCTATCAGAAATGAACAAAAATTGCTGGTGGAATAAGCAAATAAGGGAGATGGGCTCTGAGGCTGAATAAATAACCTGTGCAGTGTGTGCACAACACAGAGGTACCAGCCCAGCCCCAGCTGCCACAGGACTGGAGACAGGCTGGGAAGGAGAAATGGGCAGCTGAATATTCCAGGGTACCCAGGGATTGTCTTATCTGAATTTTCAGATTCTGCTGAGCAAAAATTTAAACCCAGTTATTGTTAGTTTAATATATATTGATGGATTAAAGCAGGGGAGTAACACTATTTCGAAAGGCCCTCTGAGTCTTGGCTGTCACACAGCGCTGTCCTGACCACCTCTGAAACACTGCAGGCACCAGTGGTTTAGCTCCTAATCAACTCCTGCCTCACCATTACAGCTCATAAACACCCCAAACAGTTTTGCAGCCTTCAGGAAACAAGAAGACACTGAGCAACAGCAACCACAAAAAAACCAACAAAACGAGACTGAGGTGATGAGTAAACCACAAATGCCTTAAACAAGCACTCAGATAATACTATTCCTGAACCCACAGTCAAATAATTTCACAATTAAGCCTCAAATACCAACCAAATCCAGGCCCCTGAAGCCTGTTTACGAGACCTCTGTGTTTGTGTTTCAGTAGTGACAGTGAGAGGGCTGAGCTCTCCTGTGTTGGACACTGCACAAACTGTACAAACAGATTATCAACCCCCCAAACCGGACCCTCCTCACCGTGGGAACCACCAGGGACATGCCTGGACAGGCCACCAATGCCCCTGAAATCCAGGGCCAGGAGTCCTCTCAGTGACTGTCAGTGTTGTCAGTCTCTCCTGCCTTGGACCCCACATTGTTGGCCAACCTCAGTCACCCAACCCAGTCCCAAGGTCCACTGGGGCTGGTTTGCCCATGGATTTCTCTCCAAGGGATGGGTGGAAACCAGGGCTCTGTGCCACCACAGGGGCCTGGCTGGTGACACAGTGACTTGCAAGCCCCACGTCACCTGCCGGGTTTGCTCACCTGAGCTCCAGCTGATTGTTTCACTCTATCAGTTAACGTTGTTTTCTCTTTTGGTGCTGGCACTTGGAATTTAAAGAGAGACAGAGTGACAGGGACTACGTACAGCAGGGCAAATATTTGTTGTATAAGATAAACATACAATTATCTAAAATGTAATCTTAATATGACTTATTAAAATAGATTACATTTTAATGTGCACTGCAATTTGCACATTACACAGCACACTCTGGATATGCAGCTTCCCCTGTGCCACTCCCCTGACAACCTGCACCGCTGGAGATATAGAGAGAGGCGAAAAACCCGCCGCTATCTCCCTCTAAATGGCTCTATTTGGTGGTGATAGTCAGATACAGTTTTCACCTTTATCCCAGCTTGTTTCTGACCCACTGAGTTGGTGTTAATCACCCCTGTGGGCACCAATAATTTCCCCATATGTGGAATTTGATAAGTTAGAGCACCCACTTCATTTCAAGAAGATTCCAGCTGGCTATCCAGTTATCGCTATGGACAGCTTCAAGCACTTCCATGCTGGTCCTTGTATTCTGAGCTTTATCAAGTGCTTTGCACTTTTTGTCTTTTATCTCTTAATTGAGACCTGACTGCAAGAAATGCCTATCTCTTAAAGTGTGGTGCATTAAGTATTAACTTGAACTGCTTTGGCTACTTGAGGTACAGAAAAACCTTAAGAAGCTGGGGAAAAAGGCGAAAAAAAAAATCTCCCCAAATCTCTGTTTAGAAAAACTGTGTAAATGCTACAGTGTAATAAAAAAATATATATCTTTTTCTTCCTCCTCTGCCTCTTCCCACAAGTAGAAAGAGAAATGAAAAAGGGAAGTGTGTATTACAAGCAGAAATAAACTCCCATCTATGCGCTTGCTTAACTGGAGATGCATTAAAATGCAAAGGTCCTGGAAAAGGAAAGTGTTATGAAATGGATGTGTGTATGAATAAGAAATTATTTCACAATTAAAGGTGGTAAAGAATTCTCTTCTCACCCAGTGATCTGCTCAGTCCATTCAGTTGTCAGCAGCAGCAGCAGCAGCCGAATCTCCTCGCGGAGGAGCCGGCGGGTGTGTGGTTGCCACAGACACCCTTGGAGGAGAATTGTCTCTGCTTTTTGAGCCATCCCTTCCCTGAAGGACCCTGAGTGAGTATCCCTGAAAGCTGGTCTCAAACCACCTGAAGAACCTCCTACAGCTCCCTGGCAGCAAGTTGGAGGCAGAGGGAGGTTGTTCTTCTCCCCGGTAACAAGAGATAGGACAAAGGGAAATAGCCCCAAGTTGTGCCAAGAGAGGTCCAGCTTGGGTGTTAGGGAAAATTTCATCCCTGAAAGAGTGGTTAAGCATTGGCCCAGGCTGCCCAGGGCAGTGGTGGAGTCACCATCCCTGGAAGTGTTTGAAAAACGAGTGGACGTGGTGCTTTGCAGTGTGGTTTGGTGGGTGTGGGGGGATTCGGTCCAAGGCTGGACTCGGTGGCCTTGGAGGTCTCTCCCAACCTTAATAGTTCTGTGGTGCAACAAGCTGGACATCCAAACTCAGAATATGCTTGAAAAAATTGACACAAATCTCCATGTGCTCCAGTTTTATCCTCTGTAAAGTGGGGTAAAAACATTTCAGTGTCCACTTAAAACCTTTGGACCGACACTGCTCCCAAACCGTGCTGCCCTGGCAAAAAAAAACTGGGATCCAGCTATTTTCTTCATGAATGATCACTTTCTTTGTTAAAACAATACAGAAAAAGGCATTAACTGGTTTTCCTAGCTGAAACCCAGTTTCTCAGGAGGACCAAGCAATGTTTATTTTGGCAATTAATTTGCATCGTGTATAATAGTGGAAAAGCAGGACTTGCCCTTCCCAGGAGCCCATTAACTCAGAAGGAGCTCTGCCTGCACCACTACAGGTGTCACTTGTAGGCCAGTGGTGTGACAATACACCGTGTTCTTCGGCACTGCTATGTGAACCAGGGTTGTTTCTCTGATTATTTAAAAAAAAAAAAAAAAAAAAAATCAACATTTCAAAGGCTATTTGCCCATTCAAAGAGCACAGACAATTCAGGTCTTGCTGTAACCCAAATTTATCACCACTTCTGCAGCAGCAGGGATATTCTTTAACTGATATGTGAGCATCCCAGTTTGCTGCCCCAAAATAAGCCATAAGCCAGGCAGACAAAATCAGGACTGTGTGTAGCAGATTGGGAAAAAGGAAATATTGATAAACCAAAAGATATTTTTCCTTTCACAGACAAAGACAGTAGCAGCCAAGGTGCTGCTGTGTGAGTGAGTGAACTCTCACCTTCCTGGCTAGAGGATCCTACTGAAATCAGAAAACTAAAGCAAAGGCCCTGAAAATGAAGGTAAAATTACACAGAGCAGCTGTTCAGAAAAGGTTGGTGGCTGTGGTACTTGAGAGGCAGAAGGGCTGTTCATGGAACACAAAACTCCAGTGGGAAATACAGACACTTCAGGAAGATGTTTTGGCTGGGCAGGTGTAAAAGCAGAATCAAAGAGGCATGGGGTAGAACAGGAAGGTAAAGGGAATGTTTTTACACTGGATAACTGAAATGAAATACCTTCTGCAACAGAAATAAAAGGCAACATAAGTGGTATCAGAAAAGATACGATTCACGTGCAAGAAGTCAAACTCAGGAGCTTTGCCCTGGTGTCAGGTATTTAACAGCATTCCCAAATATCAGAAGGGGTTCCTGGCTGATGCAGAGCCCTCATGTACAAGTGGTTTTTACTAATTCCATATTCCCACTGAAATCAGAGCTCTGAAACAATGCTAAAACTGTGAGAAACCTGTGATGCCTTTTCTTGTGAGCACATAACATTTTAGCCTTGGGTTAGTTTTTGGGAGACTCTGTAAACCCCAGTGCTCGAGGTGGATGCCATGAACTCACACAAATCCCTTCAGCAAATCCCTGCGTGGCAGAAGGGACCAAGGGGCGACATTTTAAGAACCCAGATGATTTCTAAGAGTAGAAAATAGAAAATGCAAATGCTGGTGTCAGGTTAGTTCCCTCCCAGCACCCGCCTGTGGAGGACAGAAGTGCCTGTACACTGAATTTCAGGGCTGTGCAGCCCCCCAGGCTGAGCTCCCTGGGCAGGCTGGGCTCACCCCACACCCCACACCGAGAAGTGTCTCTGCCTCTGGCCCACGGACACCCCCCAGGCACTGCCTTCCCCCAAACCCCAGGAAGCGTTGGACTGCGGAGACGCCCGTGCTACTGTCAGATCCAAGAGTTAAATATTCCAGGAGGAATTTGTTCCTGCACGGTGATACATAATGCCTGAAAACCCCCTGCACCAATATTGCTCTCAAATTGGCAGCAAGTGAACAAGGGACATGAAGGATGCTTCAGCACAGTAACCTATCCTTCCTTCTCTCCTGGGAGCCACTTGGCCAGCTTTCATCCTCATAATTATAATAAATTTGACATTTCATAGATAATATTGATTTCTGTATTTTAGCATTTCACCATAGGTGACAGTCGAGCGTCAAGAATGAAATTTCTATTGATCTCCAGCGCATTAATCTCTCATGTGTATGTGATCATTTTTATAAGACCTTTTACTGCACATAAATCAATATTTCATATTTCCAGCTATGCCAGAGGAGATGTCATATTTGTAAACTGTGAGTTGACACCTGCAATTCCTTCCTGTTCAGCTTCAACTGTTCAGTAACAGTCGATTCAGGGTTGGGAAAGGATCAAGCTTCAGAAACAAGTGAGATGAAAAAGAGGGATGCAGAATAGAGTAATTAGCTTAATGAACAAAGCAGCGGAGTAAGTGAAATAAAGCTGTGTTTCTTCTGCTTACACTTGCCTCATGAATACAAACATCTTTAGGGAGGTTTGCTAAGCGACTGATAACGCATTTTAATATGTTTAGAGCACATTATAGCAGAAATGTATTAAGGAAACAGGAGCAGTCAGAGAATTAGGCAAACTCCTAAATTAACTGCCTTGATACACCCTTATATCCAGCTGAAATTACCCCTTTTACATGCAGCATTACCAACTCTTTTAACTTGGACACGGTACAAGAACTATTTAGTCACCATTTAAACAACTACGAGCAACTCTGTAATTTAGCAAACAATAATTAGAGTAATAAAATTCTCCTCCTTGAGCTGAAATATGAACTTGCCACAAACAGCAAATAGGAGCAGAAAAAGGAGTAAATCACAATGAGACCTGGATCTCCTCTTCTTAGAGGCTTAAATTAATCAGTTTAAAATCACACGAATAAAACATCTTTAAATAATAGAGAATCCAAATATAAATAAATAAAACTCTCCGGCTGTTTGGGGATTTTTAAATTAGTGAAATGAACAAATACAGTGTGATGCCCAGTGGTCACAAGCCCCCTTCTAGTATTCTGCACTTAACATTATTCACTATATTAACAGTGACCTCCCCTAGTTTGGACAGGCTGTTTGTGATAGAACTGGATGATGTGTGAATTAACGAGTGGGGTCATTTCAGATTACATCCATGATCCACATGCAGACACACGTCCTGATAAAAGCACTGGATATGTGCATAAAATCCCAACTGAGAGCGTTTACACCTGAAACAACCATTCCCTCAGTCCCTCTGAAGTTATGGGATATTACCAGGCACAGGGAATGCGACTGGGATTCAGCCCAAAGCTGAGCACTTGCAGATGTGACAACCACCACAAACATTCTGGGAGCCGTTGGACGGAGCTCCTCAGTCCTGTCCTGCCAAAGGCTGAGCCTGAAATCCCTGTCCCACCCCGATTTCCTGGGAGCACTATTGACACACCATTATTTCAAATGATATCTCTTCTCACCGCAAGGAAATGCTGCTCTCGCCTCGCTGTAAAGGCCAATCCTTTTTGTTCCTCTCTGAAACATGTTCGTGCCCATAAAGTATGTCAGCACATGAGTGTTTTAGCAGGATGACAGACACCTCATCAAAGGCTGGCTGTGAGTGACGAGGCCGCCCGAGCTGTGTCAGGTGCTGACTGAGGGGCCAGGATTAAACGGCAGAGCGGGGCAGGCAGCGGCTCACGGGGGTCTTTACAAACAGTTGAGTCTCCCCGGTGTCAGAGGAGTGTGGGCTGAGCCTTCTCTGCTGTCAGGCTCGTTTTTGCTTGGCAGTGCATTAACGTGGTGTGTGTGAAGGCCGGTGTGAGGCAGCAGATCAGCAAAGCCGGCCCCGGGCGGGCGCTGCTCCTTAGGCTGAGGGGTTTGCACTGGCTGCAGTTCCTGGGAGGGCTTTCTTTAGGAAAAACCCTGGAACAGCAAACACTGTTCACCAGGAACCGTCCCACAGGTGGTGTGCACAACCAAGGGAACAGGTTGCCCAGACAGGTTGGGCATTCCCCATCCCTGGAAGTGTTCAAGACCAGGACGGGGCTTGGAGCAACCTGGGCTAGTGGAAGGTGTCCCTGCTGATGGCAGAGAGTGGGACTGGATGGGCTCTAAGTCCCTTCCAACCCAAACCTTTCTGGGATTCCACGGTTCTATGAAGAGTCAGCCTCTCCATCCAGCAACCGGTGCCTCCCGTTTATCCAGAGCAGGCAAAGCAGCTGGGGTGGGTCCAGCAGCTCCCACCCAAACACATCCATACACCTCCAACCAGCAGGGAATCTGCAGAGGTGGACAATCCACTCACTGCAGAAGTTCAGCGAAATAAAGTGAACTCTGGAGTAGAACAAATGCATGAACACAGTTTCTTGGGTGTGCTCTTTAATCCTCCATAAATTACTCAGCCCCTATTCAGACTTTCTCTGCTGGGACAGCAAGATTTACTCATTCTGTGGTACTTACTAGTGCTGCCACAGACCAAGTGCAGTGTTCTGAGGAAACCAGTAATTTTTATCTGAAAAGTATCTGTTTCCAATCAGAACTCATGTCATCACGGTTGCCCTCACGTGGGGTGACAATACCACTCCCAGAGAACCGTCTGAGACTCTCCCATGAGCTCCTTGGAGAAACTACTCCGGGATGAAATGATCTGAGTGGTGTCAACACAGGCTATTACTAACATATTAGGTGAGAAAAAACGTTTTACATTATTAAATTAGTGAGGCTATAACTCACATTGTGGTTGGACTTTGCCTCGTCGTTTATGACCAATAAACTCCAACACTCCCAGGGTTGATTCAGCTGTTTCCCTCAGCACGAGGGGGCACAAGAACAAAGCAACAGTGTCAGTCCCCCATCACCAGAGGGACCAGATTTTGGACAAAGTACAGATTTCAAAGCAAAGTTTAGACCCACCACAAATTAATGCAATGGTGTGCTATGATATTCCAAGGATCCCACACTAGTCATTGGCTCTGTCATGGTCCACTCCAACCCAAACCATTCTGGGATTCTATAATTTAGTTCCTTTATCAAATTTTTCTCAATTTATTTTGGTCAGTGTTGAATGAGGAAAAGAAAAAAAAAAGGTAATTTTTCCATTTGGAAAACTCTGAAAGAAAGTTAATGTCAAATTTAAAAATTCTGTCTTCTCTTCCCAAAATGTCTCCTTTCTCAGTCAAACCAACTGTACAGATCCTGCTCGACCTTGGAAATTATTTCAGATACCTCACAAGGATATTTTCAGCCACAATATTTGATCAGGAAAAATTCAGTTGAACATCAAGCCTTGGTTGGACTTGATGAGCTTGATTATTTAAATGCAGTAAAAGTAACAACCATTATAATTTCTGTAACTGTGACCAACTCGAGACCACAGAAAGAAAGGGCCATGTGTTTTTGGATCAGACACATCGGTGCTGACCTGGGGAATGCTGCAGTGGGAATCCACAGCAGAGATCCTTAAAAAACTGGTTCTGTGTGACAGCAGTAACCACCACACCACCTCCACCTGTGGCAGAAGCCAACATGTGAAATAAAGTTAAATAGTATAAAGAAAAAAATTTTAAAAATTCCCTGGGTTCTTGCATTTCATTCCCTGTTGTATTTGTTTTCTAGGGAGACAAGGTGTTCAGCTCACAAGATGAAAGACAACGCAGGAATAACTTTAAAAGCCTTTTTTTTTTCCCTACTATTCTTGAACAATCCTGATATTCAAAGAAATAACCGATTTTCCAAAGTCAGATTATGGATCTGGGAGGATGGCAGATGAAAGAAATTCAGGACCAAACCACGACACCCTGGATCCCTGGGAGTGCCCAAGGCCAGGCTGGACGGGGCTTGGAGCATCCTGGGCTGCTGGAAGGTGTCCCTGCCCAGGGCAGGGGGTGGAATGAGATGGGATTTAACGTCAAGACAAGGAACCTGATGAGAAATGTTCCACAGAAGGGCTGAACACAAAGGTGCACAAGTTGGCTGAGCAGACTTTCCCACCCAGAACAGGTCCCTGAAGTCACTGAGTGCCATTAGGACTTACCCAGTGGAGAAAGGCTGCCCAGGAACAGACCTTTGGGTTTAAAAATCACTTTTGATGTGACCTAATGGCTTTTGCTGCTTTGAAAAGAACATGAAAGAGTGACAGCAATATTGAATTTTTAAAATCCTGCTCTGTCCACCTGCAGAGCTTTTCTCGCACTCTTTAATAAGGACTTTTACCATGTCATTATACATTTTAATTACACTGTTAAATGTCACAATCACACATGCTAATGACATCATTATACCTATTTACACCAATTATGTCATTTGGTGCAATTACAGTAATTCTGCCAATACACACAAATCAATAAAAAGGTTTTGTTTGCATTTTTAAATGAGCAATCACAAAAGAATAAATCCACTTTCTAAGAAAAGCAGGGCAGGGACTCAAATACTGAAACTAAAAAAGTGACATTTGAGGCCTGATTCTTTTTTCCTCCGCTAAGAACAACCCAAAACTTCCATATCCAGAGGATGACACAATCTGACATTCAGAACAAGAGATTTCCAAGGGACATCCCAGACAATACAATGATGTCCACATCATTGTACAATGTCTTTTAAGAGGCTCTCCATTCTAAGAAAGTTTGGCTGTCTTAAAGCCCTCTGGGTTTCAATAATAATTCCTGAGCTGTATCTTTGCTCAGGTGGGCAGATGAACTTCCCTGGTCTTTCCCCATAAATCATGAGAGCTAAAAATTATGTTGTTTTTTTTTCACTCCTTTAATCTTTCATTAACATCCATCTCATGTCACCAGTGGACACGGTTCTGTAGCACCTCACTGTGATTACCAAGCCTTTTCCAGAGAGACAAATTCCTCCCTCTGTGCCCTTAGTCCTTAAATTTCTTTTTTATTCCCAGATATGTAGCCTAGATACATATTAGAAAGTAAAAATTACCAAGTTTCTTTGTTTCAAATGCCTTCCAAATTCAATATTTACTAATCTTTGGTATGACCTGCAGACTTTGGCAGGAATGATGTTGCACTTTCTCCCAGGTTATGCACAGAAGTATTAAACTGCAGAATTCCACAGCACCCACACCTGATCTTTAAATTCCTGGATCTTTGCTTCAAACTCCCCCAACAAATCAAGTTTAACAGGAAGGATAGTCATGGAATCCCAGAATCACAGCATGGTTTGGGTTGGAAGGGACCTGAAAACCCATCCAGTTCCACCCCCTGCCATGGGCAGGGACACCTTCCACCAGCCCAGGTTGCTCCAAGCCCCGTCCAACCTGGCCTGGGACACTTCCAGGGACCCAGGACACCATTAGAACACCAAGAGAGACCTGTTATCTCTTCTGAACACACTTAAAAAGAGCCAAGTTCAACCAAACCAGGCTCAAAAAATTCACGCCCCGTGTCCTGTACCCAAAGACTTTACGTGGCACAGCTCATGTGACATCTTCATGCACCAAAAAACACACACAGCTGGCCAGAAGCTAAAGAGAAACACCATTTTCACCTAAATCTGCACAAGCAAACACTGGTGCTCACCTGGCTTACACAAAAATGAGCTTCCTAAATAATGTGCAATGTAGAGAACAAGGGCAACCTGGGCCGAAGCTGAGCTGGGCCCTGAGAGCAGCATAGCCATGAGACTCAGCTCAGGCCAAAGAAACTGTGACAATGTCATTAAATACATTTTTTTATATTAAAAAAATTATTAAACCGATTTTAATTAAATAAATTTCTTTAAAAGAATTCTTTCTACAGCTGCTTATGGACTCCAAAATACACTTTAACCCACTTGTAAATGAAGACCATGAATTGTAGGTCTTTCCCCAAAAAAGAGGGTTCTCTTTTTTCTGCAGCACTGCTGGCAGCCCACAGAAATATTCATTAAGCTGGTTGTCCAAGGCTGCTCTTTTCTCTCTCTCCACTACTGAAAAAAAAAAAAATATTAAGCGATTTCATTTTTTTCTCAGTATTTAACATGATCAGTTTCTGTGTCTGCATGGTTTGAAATATGTTCTCCATTGGACAGATAAGTCTTGGGCAAATGACTGACCTTTTGAAATAATATTTATAATTTTAGAAATGTAAAACTTAACATTCTTTAGTAATCCAATATTAAAATACATTTAAGTTGATCTATTAAATGCTACGATTCAAACTTTAAAAAAAATGTGCAATAGAAAAACATTAACAACATGTGTGGTTTGGAAAAATTCATTTATACAGCAGTTTGCAATGTCATGATGTATTTTAAATAAAAGAGCTACAGACAAAGGTATTGATTTTAGAGACTTAACTAAATAAACAGTATGTAAATTCTGTCTTTTTCTATAAAATTGGATCAGAACGCACATATTACACTGTCTTTTTCTGAGGGAATGACAGCTATTGAATTTGGCAGACATTGGAATTTGGTTAAAGAGTTAAAGACCTTTGATCTTTGGTTTACAATTAAATGAGGGCGCTGTGAAAGGACAGCGGCGTGGGGGACACACAGTATTTATGAGGCACAGCTGCACCCGGGAGGTGTCACTGCCTGGGGCTCCCCAAAAGCAGCCCTGGCTCTGCTGACACCTCACCCCTGTGCTGTCACCTCAGAGGGTGGCCATGGGAACAGGATTGACCCCAGCCAGGCACCAGGAGACACTTGGGGTGCCTTGCTCGGGTTCCTGGGAGTCCCTGGGGGACGGTCCTTTTTTGGGGGGCACCACAAGCAACAGCGTGGTTTCTGGGCAAGCCTTTCTCGGGGATCACTTTGGGGAGGGGGCTCTAAATAGGAAAGCAAGCTTTGGGGTGAGTTAGCCCCCAAGCCAAGCTGCTCTCTGAGTCCTTTTCCCCAAGCCCTGCGTGGAGCAGCCCCTGCAACCAACGGGTCCTTCTCCCTCCAGCCCAGCCTTGGGTGTCCCCCGGATTAAAACGTGGAGACCAGCAATGCTGCCCACCATCCTATTAAAAACAAAAGGGGAAGATTTATTGATAACCTTTCTAACAAAGGGAAGATCATTCCCCAAGTTCCTTATTAATTTATGCTCCTCTATAATTATCACTTAGAGCGACCACTGGAGCGCTAATAAATATATAATGAAAGCAAAAACATAGCACGCTGCGGTGCTTAATCTGAGATTACATATTTATAACAACAAAATATGCAATTCAAGCCTGGTTCAGGTCTTTCTATCCCAGCCCACCCTCTCTGAGGGCCGTTTTTTTTTTTTTCTCCCCCCCCTTCTTTGTTATGTCACTCTGCAGACAGATCCCAGGCTGTTCCCTGTCACCCACCGGAGCAAACGGCTCAACAGAAAGCACAGTTGGACAGCCCTTAATTAGTGCTGGTTGGGATAGGCAGGATGAGAGCCTTGTGTCAGCATCTCACTTGGATCCCCGCTCGGGGGAGGGGGGTGCTGGGCACCTCTGGATGCTGCTGGACCCACGGGCAGCGTGGGGTGGGGTGGGATGAGCTCAGCACCCACCACAGCCCGACCCTTTGGGAAGGGAGCACTGGGACCAGGTGGCAACTGGGAATGCAGGACACTGGGTGTCTCCCTCTCTGCCATCCACGAAAAAACAGAGCACCCTGGGGTAGAAGAAATGTAGGAAATAACGTTCTGTATGTTAAATGGCCTCAAATTCTTCTCTCCCATTTTACAGAGTCTTTATTTCTTTATAAGCTCGAGCCGTGCGGGTCAGCTGCTCTGCCAAAACGGTGCCAGGGAGGGGAGAAACAAACAGATAAATACCAAAATCACTCTCCAGATCGTTAAAAAGCCAGGATGGAAATCAAAATGCTGTTATTGAGCTATCTGAATATGAAATCCTTATTTCTTATTCCAAACGAGTGAGGAGGGATGTTAAAACTTTGCATTCTCCTGGATATTGAGGCCATGCTGTTCCACAGGAAATATCCAAAGGTTTGGAAAAGCAGCAAAACTGTAACCCCTTTACACTGCCTGGCAGCTGGAGATGTTTCCAAGGAAGCACGTGAAGGCATCCCAAATTTCACACTCAATTTTCACAATTTTAACAACGTGAATTTCAGTTTTAAATCAGGGGGAAATGTCAGCTTGTCATACCAGGCACTGTCATCCTAAACACCGCATCACTCACTTGCTCCTACCCAAATAAATTATGTTTTCATTTGATTACGATCAACACTAGACCCAAAGTGAGGCTGACGGCACTTTCTAGTGGCAAATTCGTCATTGTTTATGAAAGATTCATAAACTGAGTGGGGCATCTGCAAATGTCTTCATAATCTGTGGGTGAACTCGAGCAGTCTGGATAATTTTCAGCTCAGAATTTCTTCCGAATTCTTTTGCTCTGAAGGTTCAGTGCTCGTGGTGTGTTCAGACACGAGCAGTGTCATTCCTGCTCCCAGACTGGAGGGATCCAGCGTTTAAGGGGAAGCAGTTAACGATGCCTGGAGCAGGGCAGAATTCACACGCCCCTTTTGGGGGGGAAATCGGGTAAAATGCTGAGATCTGTGATCACAGATCTCCACCTTGGAACAATTAAAGCCATGATCACGAGAGAACAAACAAAAACAAATGGGGGCTTTGTTCGTGTGTCATCCTTCTCCCTAATGCTCCACCAGAGCTCTGCTCAGAGTTCAGCCAGTAAACAGGATGATTGATGGTCTTCGGTGCACAAGTAGGAAAAACTGGAGATTCAGCTCGTTCTCCTGCCCCATTTTTCTTTTGCTGCTGCACCATTAGAGCTGGATGCCATCAATTTAAGCAGGTACAGGATCAGACCCTAAAAATAACTCTCCTGATCTCTCCATGTCTTGGTAGAGGAGCCGAGTCGGGGGCCTGGGGGGGTGTGTGCAAAGTGCTTCTGACTGGGTTCTACTGCACCACCATTGCCAAAACACTCCCAAACTGCACTGTGGAGCATGACATTTGGGCAGGGGGCACAACCCCCCTCCCACCCCACCGGGATCCCCCCGTTCCCACCCAGGGGTGCTCCAGGGGCCGCGCTCCGTCCCGGCACAGCCCTGAGACAGGGTGGCTTCCCAGGCTGGTGGCAGCCCAGGCTGCTTTATGAGGATGAATGAAGATGAAAAGGAAGACAAATAGAAGTGAATGAGGCACTGCTGGCCGTGATTCATGATAGCCTGCAGTAAGCCTGTTAGCCTCCGCCTGGCTCCCTTCTCGGGGAATAATGGATAGTTACAGTGTGTATAGTGACATTGTCAAACCATCAGGAATTGCTGATTATAGTGCTAAATATTGATCTCTGCTTCACACGTGTCAAAATTCTTTCTTCCCTTAATTAGAACTTCCCTAAGCACCGTCCAAGAACAAACCGAATAGATCAGATCTCGGTGAAAGGGAGTGTGATACCAGAATATAATTGTGACCTCTTGTCTGCTTCCTCTCTCTGGAGTTTTGAGATGACTTCAGCTGTCTATCCTGCCCTTCCCAGCACATGTGATAATCATACTCATTTTTCCCAATCTAACCATAGGAAGATTTTTCCAAGGCTGTGCTTTTCATCATTTCAACCCACCGGGGCTGCAGTCAGATGGCAGGGAAACTTAAAGTGCCAGAAGGTGCCTTTTTCTATTTGTTTGTTTCATGGTACACTGCACCAGGCAATGACCTGTGGCAGGAGTGTCACGCAACACGGAGACAGGTTCACCCAATCAAAGGGAGCTTTAAAATTAACACAGATCCCTTCATTTCTTCATGCAGGATCGGGGAAGGGCAATTTAATGGATGTCAGAGTCTTCTGATTATCACCCTGCAATCACCAGCGATAGAAAATTAACTTTTGTTGTAAAGATTACTCCGCATTATTTGTATTAAAAGCGCATTTCCTCATCAAGGGAGTCATGACAATTAGTACTAATTTTGTA
Source organism: Empidonax traillii (assembly GCF_003031625.1). Classification (NCBI taxonomy): domain Eukaryota; kingdom Metazoa; phylum Chordata; class Aves; order Passeriformes; family Tyrannidae; genus Empidonax; species Empidonax traillii. Next base: position 176,394 of record NW_020956396.1, read on the forward strand.
TTACTGTTCAATCATCTTTCCTACTCTTTACAGTATTTATAATATAAAATAATGAAAGCCCGTGATGTATGGTTTCAATTTACTCCACAAACTGAGCACTTAAGTCATTTATCTTAGTTTATCTGTAATATACTGGGGCTCGGGGTTTTTTGTATTGTTTTTCTTAAACATGACACGATGGTACATTTACCTTTAGTTTGATGTGCTTGATAAAAATCAATACTTCATTAAAAGATTCCCCAAAAATTGTTCAGACCAATTTCAGCAGAGGAGAGGGAATGGGGGAGAAGGAAGGGGCTTGAACCTGAAGCACTAACATTTATATAACCACGCAGAGGCTGCACTGTCACCACCAGCTCAGAGAGGGACAGGGATAAAGATGTGCCATTTGTGGAGATCCTGGGGGAGGCAAAAGGAGCAGAATGGCCCCATTCTCTCACTGCTCACTGGGAATCCAAAGAAATAACTGTGAACAACAGAAAGGAGTCACTCCCAGAGTGAAACTTCTGGGCAAGAGCTGCAACAAGTGCTCTCCTTCACCCCAGCCCAGGGCAAACAGCCCCAAAATTGCCAATAAATTTAACTTTCAATTGCTCTCTTTGAACCTTCTTGGTGAATCCACTCCCTACTACCACAGCACTACCCTGTGTTTGGTTAAGGATGATCTTCCTCAGCAGAGTGACAACAGTCATGGAATTATGGAATTATGGAATTGTTAAGGTTGGAAAAGACCTTCAAGATCATCAAGTCCAACTGTCAGTCCAGCACCACCATCATGTTCACCACCATGTCCTAAAGTGCCACAGCTTTTTTCAACACCTCCAGGGCTGGTGACTCCACCACTTCCCTGAGCAGTCCCTTCCAGTGCTTTGCAACCCTTTCCACGAAGAAATGTTTCCTAATATCCAATCAAAAGCTCCCCTGACTCCACCTGGGGCAATTTCCTTAGAACATCGCTGCAGAGCTGGAGGTCTGGGATGATGGATCACTGGAGCACCCACCCGGGAGGAGGTGAATGTTTGGGAAACCCGTGGGGAGCACTGAGCTTCCCTGGCCCCCCCAAAGAGCATGTCCTGTGGACAGTGCTTGTATTCCTTCAATTGTGGAAATGCTTGGGGTTTGGCACTGGCTGGTGACTTGATTTTGCTCTGATTTTGGGGTGCTGCAAACAAAAACCAGCTCACACTCACCGTGCTCCCAACCCCTTGCACCTCCTGGCCACGCCGTGCTCCGAGCACCCAACAGCCACTCCCTGTGCCATGGATCCCCAGCCCAGCATGGAGCTGGGACACTGGCATCATCCTCCTTCTGTGCTGAGGGAGGCACTCACAGAGACAGTCGCTCTGACACGGCAGGTCATGCAGGAAATCATGTCAGGTGGCATCAGATCTCCAGTTTCCCGACTCCTCCTCCTCACTCAGCTGTGCTGATCAACAAGACAAGCCCTGGAAGTGCATCAGGCACAGCACACTGTGCAGCTCCATCCCACCCCAGAGCCAGCCCTGCCTCGGGATCCACCTCCCAAGCTCAAATAGCTGCTCCTGAAGAGACAACTGTCCTCAGAAGAGGATTATGAAAGTATCTGTTACCAACCAGCTGCTGAGTACCCAGCCACACCATTCTCTTATTCAAATTCATCCCTATGAATGCTCATCTCTGCATGTTGCCTTTTGGCAATCAGGAGTGGTGTGAGTTTGGATCTGCTCTGTACAAGTCCCAGAGTTATGGAATAATGACACAAAAGCTGGCCAAGGCTCTGCCCTTCCCCTGGCAAACTGGGACCCCCTCCCACACGGAGGGAATCGTACACTTCTGTGCTCTCAAAACAGGAACACAGAAAAGCTTCATAAAGTCATGCTGCCTGTGTGCTTTAAACCCCTTCTGAGAGCCAGTTGTGCTCCTGAACTATCAGAAATGTGACCAGGTTTGATGCCCTTGCTCACCTGAAGACCACTGGCCTGGTTCCCAGAGCCAAGGTCCCCCACACCCCACACCCACATCAGCTCTGCTGATGAGGCAGAACCACGCACAGGGCTTAAGCTTTTAAAAATATTGCACCTGCAGATCACCAGGAACCAGGAGGGAAACATATCACTCCTTTATCCGCAGCGCATATTTAGAGTAATTCGGGGCAGGCAAATATGAGCTGATCAATAAAGCAGCTTCGTGTCCTCCACACTTACATCCTTCCCATGAATCTTAACCAAGAGAAATAATAATAAGTGACAGAGAAGGTTTCTGGTACTTTAAATAAGCGAGTGAGCCTCCTAAAGCTACGAGCCACATTCTCCGGATATCAAAAATAATAACTGGTTGTGCAGCAGTGCAGCATGGAAACACAAGGGTATAAGATATACTGTACTTTAAGCTCTGTTTGATGAATCTGAGCACAGTTCCTGGGGGATAGATTACTTTAAACCATGCTCTTTTACTTTCTAATCCTGACTTGATTTGATTTGTACTTTAATACAGCTGCCTGGCAATTCAACAGCAAATAGAGACTATTTATGTAATCATATTGTAAGTAGTGGGACAAGAAGAAACTCTCTAGAACCTTTTTGGAAAATAGTTTGTTGTACTTTTTTATTTATTGAACAGCAGGGCTTCGGGCTTTTCAGTGCTCATTATAATTGGTTTTCTGCTTGAACTTTCAAAAACTGTCATGTCAATACTCAAACAGAATTTTTTTGCTTACTATATGGCTGTGGGCTCTATTTTCTCATGTGCTACTTGGCAAAGTTCTTGTAATATCTTAGAGGCAAGTTCTAGAGTTTTAGTTGCTATTTCAGAAACTGGAAGGCAGGGTTATTTTATCTTCCCCATTGTTCTGGTTCGCTCTCCCAGAATTCCCCACTGCCATTTACTGGGATTTAG
>NW_020956396.1:180934-190998 GCF_003031625.1 Empidonax traillii
TTAAAAGAAGAGGTTTTAGCCTTGCACTGCTAAAAATCCAGTGTGCCAGCAGTGAGACAGGCTGTTCTCTGCTGCACTTTGGAAGATAAATACGGGAAATACAACCAGTTTATTTTAGTACTTTTACAAAGGAAAGAAAATATTTATCTGTGGTTAATTACTGGATTTAAAACAAACAACCAAACAACCAAACTTTGTCAAGCCACTGTATACAACTTCAATTAAAATAGAAATCCTGCCTAAAAGCCCTGGTTCTTTTGGTGCTGATACTGCAAACTGAGCAGTAAGAAAAGGAGGTGAAATCTTTTTTTTTTTTTTTTTTTTAAACCTTGACACTGGTAAAGCTTCATTTCAGAATATGTATTTTTAGTATTTAAAGGTAGCAATGAAAATGATTTTCATTCCCATCATATGCCTGTGCTGTACCAGGGACTGGAGCAAAGCTGCAGGAGTTTAAAGGACACAGGCTTGGCTTGCATGAAGTGCACAGCTAAGTAGGACCATATAAAAGGGAAAATCTGCTTGCTTGACCAGCACTGGGACTAAAGAAATAAATATCATTATTAAAGTACAGCAAGGAGAATTCTGCTGGATTTTTCCACCAATATGAAAAGGGAAACCCAGATTTTTGTTCTATTTAAATTCATATCAGATTACAAATCAATGATGAAGCGTATGCTTAGAATGCCATAGTGGGGTTTTTTTTCCAGTTTTTACCATTGCTAATAGAAGAAAGCGGGTTATGAACTGTTTTAAGCACATATCACTAATTCCAAGGAAATTCAGTGACTGGGAGAAAAAAGAAGCCTCCTGTAACAGAAGATGCTATTTGAAACAATAATGCAATAGCAGCACTTATTAAAATCTATTCTTTCTGTCAAATATTGAGTCAGCAGGGATGTGCAAACACATGCAACTGGGTGGCTGTGTGTTAACGGGAGTCTGACACATTCTGCTGGGCTCTGGAAACACGGGAGGGAAATTCCATGCAGCAGGATTTCAGTGACCAAAATTCATAGAAAACGAATATTTAAAGCAAATATGCATGGAAATGCTGTTAACAATAGGCTGAATCATAGCCCCAGTGCTTCCTTGTTTTAAAAAAATTACTGTGCATTTTATATTAAAACACATTTAATATAGAGTTCTCACTACAGAATTTATATTTGCTTTTTCATTTTCTTATTAACTCGTGTTTTCTCTGCGCTTGACTAATGAAATACTAATACTGCCACTCAGGGTTGTTTTTTTTTAAAAAAAAAACATGTTCAGTTGATTTTAAAAGAATAACTGAAAATAAAATTTGTCGTTTTTTTCAGCATTTCCAGAGACAATAGAGGGTCAGTAGTTGGACAGGATCAAGGCAGAGGATGGTTTACCCAGCATGTGTGACAGCTGGAAAGGGAAAGCAGATATGATATTGCAGGTTTGGTTCCTAAAACTATATCGAGGCTACTCTTTTAGTCAACTTGGAAATTTATATACTATACACTAACCCTCCTTTAATATCCTCTCTCTCTTTCCTCTGGGCATTTATTGCTGTTCTTTCTAGTTCAGTAACCAGTGAGCAGAAGGTTCATTAAAACTAATTGAATTGGAAACTTGTCTGCCCTGGGAAATGTTAACTCTTTGTTGTTATCTCTGGGAAATTCCTTTTGTTATTTCCCTTTGAATGATACGCTCAGGCTTTAACGTGGCAAACACCCCCCTGCCAACGTTTCCCTTCTCAGCCCGCCCAGGCAGGGGCTTTGGGGGGGTTCCCGTCCCCGTTTTTATCCAGGGACATTCCACGGGGGTCACTCGGGGCGTGGGGCTCACCCACCACAGCCACAGCTCAGCTCCCGGGGCTGGGGGGGTGCAAAGGGACCCTTCCCAAACAAACAGCCCACCTGCAGCTTTAGGGACCCCTAGGGCGAGGCTGAGGGTCCTGGGGCACAGCAAACCCCAGAGGGCACCACGTCCAACACGAGGGACCCGCGTGGGGAGTGACCCTTATTGCAACTTCCCTCTTCTCATCCTTCGGGAGCATCGCTCCCCTAAGAGATCAGGGAAAGGTTTCAGGACAGGGGGTTTGTCCAGCTCTTTGTAGCTTGAAAATATCGATGAAATGAGGCACTTGGTGGTAGTCACAGTGGTAGATTTTTGACAGCTTTAAAAATCAATTGAAAATAACAGGCAACCCACTGTTGCTAATAAAAGTAAATATTTATGACTGATTTGACTGAGCTTCAATACCAGTCAATCACTTTCTAAAGGATCTTTGCAATTCATTAACCTCTTTTTACTGGTCTTGTCCCTGTTGGTATTAGCCATTAAAAGGGAATAAGGGAGGGGGACTTGATTTTTCTATTCTCATCATTCATAGCTTATTTGTTCATTCCCTCCATTCCCATACGTTGCTGTTAAATTGATTGTCTGTTTAGTCATATGAATGATAAAGTAGCTCTGCCAGGAAGAATGAAAGCCTCCATTAATTCCTGAGAAGGGTGGGCTTCTTTGATTCAGCCTCAGTCTAAACCAAAACTACTTCCACAGTTTGCTGCCACATCAGTAACTAAATTTAGCCTGTAACATATTGCTGATAATAAGGGTCATAATTCTCCTCACAAACTTTTCGATGTCAAAACTTCAGGGGAAATTATGTTTATTAATATCTATTAAAGACTGTTGTTATCAGTCTGGTGTCCCTAATCTGTAACATGACGTGGCAGGAAAGAGGACGGCTGTCTTAACTTCATATTTTAAATGTGATTTCTAAAAACACAACGCTGGCATGTGACAGTGGAGGAAGAGTTACAGCAGGAGGAATTTCTCCCTGGGAAGGGTGGTCAGGCCTTGGCAGTGGCTGCTCAGGGAGGTTTGGAGTCTCCATCCCTGGAAGTGTCCAAGGACTGGCCATAATAAAGATGATGATAATAATAAAGATGATGATAGTTGGTCTGACTTATCAGCTTACTTAAATTCCATAAGGTTTGGGGTTTTTTTGAGACTGATGAAATGCAGCACAGGCTGAACAGAGCGTTGAACCAAAACCTTAGATCAGTACCTTGTCCCTCTAAAATATCCCCAAGGGATATGGAAGGCTTTATATAAGGGCAGGATATTTTGAAGTGACACTGATACCCTCAGTGGTGCAGCCAAGGGATCCTAATTGCAATGACTTGCTCTGTTATTAATGACTAACTCTAGAAACAGAACATGTAGGATCTAAATTAAAGTCAACCTGGGGGCAACTTTGCATTATACACCCCCTGTAAGAAACACCTCCTCCTTATCTCAGGTCCCCTCATCAGGTGAATGATGAAGGCAGTCTGTCCCACCCTGGAGTAGTTCTGGACAGCCCTCACACTTCCCAGCCACAGAGGATGTCATTGTTTCCACCAAACCCACCGGTGTCCTCTGCTTTCTGCTGCAGAACACACACTGAGCGCTTTCAAAGCTGCCAAAGAGAGGAGAGACACGACTTGGTGTCTGAGGGCAGAGCTGAGAGTGCCCTGTCCCCTCCCTCCTCGTGACTCACACCTGCACTGACGGGCCCTGCTGAGGAAGCGGCTCCAAACCCATCGACTCAGCTCCTCTGCAGAGCTCACAGGGGAAGACAGGACCTGAGTGGGGTTAGACAGTGTAAATCCTATTTAGATGGCAACTCAGACAATGAGATAAAAGCTCATAAACTCTGTTTCATCATCCTCTGTCTTTGAGGATGAATGAAATCCTCTTTCCTTGTTTGCAGAGCGTGAGGAAGCTGCGTGAAACCCGCAGACAGGGAGCACACAGGGGTGGGCAGGAGGGCATTAACACGTGTTCCTCTCTTCACCAGACCTGCCCTGGTGACTTTATCCAGGCTGTTTCTCACACCCAGCGTGGAAAAGTGCCACATGATAGGAACCCCCAGGGAGTTTCTGGCTCACCTCCCCACATGGCAGGGGCAGCTCAGTCTGGGGGCTCCAGCTCTCAGCAACATCCCCCTCCTGAGACCCTGATGGCACAGACTCTGGCACGGGCCCTGTCCAGCCCGTGGTGTTCCCAGCCTTGCTCTGAGGGAACACCAAACCCTGCCCCAAACCACCATCGTCCTGCAAAACTTGCATTTGCAACTTCTCTCCGTGACAGCAACTGCTGTGGAGCATTTTAAAAGTAGTCCTTGTAACTTCAGAATCGCAGAATACGCCAGGTTGGAAGGGACCCAGAGGGACCATCGAGTTCATCTCCTGGCCCTGCGTGGGACCATCCCCAAGAGTCACCCTGTGTGCCAGGAGTATGGTCTGGGTACACAGTGTGTACATTCCAGGTGTCCTGGCAGTGTTCCAGGTGTATTCATTTCACATTCACCTTATGGGCGTGTTCTGGGTGTGTTTCACCAGGTCTGGAAACACGTTCCAGGTGTGTTCCAGGTGTGTTCCAGGCACCTGTGTCCCTGTGTTCCAGGTCAGTGCCAGGTGTGCTGGGGGTGTGTTCCAGGTGTATTCTCAGTTCAGTTTCATGTGCACGTTCCAGGTGTGTTTGAACCTGCCTGGGAACATGTTCCAGGTGTGTTCCAGGCACATTCCAGGTGTTTAACCTGTTCCAGGACACTTCTACCTAAAGCAAGGCTGCAGGACCCAGCCGTTCAGACCCTCCACCCTCCAGTGCAAGTTCTGCTGCCTGCAAGGGGCTCTGAGCTTGATTTCTTGTAGATAAATACAGAACATATTTACAGCTGCCAATGACAGATGTTCAGTGTAAATATTATTCCAGCAGATTTTTTAATCAGATGGTGTAATGCATGGTAGTGTCATTAAAAAAAAAAAAATGGAAGAATACAGTGAAAAAAATTACCATTTGAAAGGCAAAACTATTTTTGGCAGAATTCATAATGAACTAATTTTTTTCTCATCAGCAAAATTATGCTACAAGACACACAAAACTTAGTTGTAAGAAACCAAATAATTAAAAATCATATACGTGTTCACCTTTACGTTCAGGTGCAGAGAAGTCCCACACACTGTGACCTGTATTTGTTCAGCACCATGGAAACCATTTCACTCCATTATCCAAACATTATTTACATAAAACCGAGGGGGAAAAGGTAAGAGAAAATAAAAGTGACACAGGCAGAAATAATGACAGCAATCGGATTCACGGTGGAGAAGTGGGCAGGGAACCAAGAGGGTTTAATGAGATTTACATTCACGGAGGGGAGCGGCTTTGAGGAGCTCCCTGCATCCAGATGGGATGGAAAGGCGAAGCTGAGCTTAGGTGGGGTAAGATTTCCTCCTTCCCGCACCAGCACCTGTGCAACTGCTTTATCAGGGGGGGAAATCTTAGTTAAACAGAGCAGGGGAAACTTGGCGGCAGAAACACAAGGGTACAACAGGTGAGCGAGCAGAAACTTGGGGCCCACACTGTGTTTGCAGTGGGCAATCAAACAGCAGCCTGAGGAGGGACACACACCCTTTGCTGCAGCCCGAGAACAGCTGCTCAGCTATGGTGGGCTGGTTGAAATATTTTAAAGTCTCTGCCCTGAGAGTGCTCCTTGGCATCCCCCAAACGCTGGCAGTGACCGTGCCAGGACCAACACCCAACGGCAGAGCATCCCCTTCCATGGGCTGCCTTCAGAACCTGCTGGAGTCTTTCAGATGTTATTCCCTCCCTCTACAGGGAAAAAACATCCAGGACAACCAGAAAATCCAGAGAAACGCTAAGAAAAGCTGCATTTAGCACAAACACTTCCCTATTTGCCCAGCTCCTGAAGCGGCCGGAGCCAAGAGTTCTGCAAACACAGGAAGAGAAAAACAAGCCAAGGAAGAACCTCCTCATCCAGTTTTTCTGCCTTGGGCTGAGTAAGATGCACCTGAGCTGAGAGTGCCACCCTGTCTGTCCCAGGGCAGCAGCTCCAGCCCTGCCACCAGCAGCCCTGTGGATGGGCAGGACACCTGCACCGACCGGCTCCCCAAACAATTCACCACAGAGAATCGGAATACTGAGTGCTTAGTGTCACTTAATTAAAAGGATTTCAATTTAATGCCTTCTGCCCATTTAGAGCCAATTAATGCAAGGTGCTAAGTACTCTTAAATCACATTTCAGCCAAGATGAGCTAAGGCTGATCAGCGGTTCACGAGGAGAACCTTTCCTGATTTCATTCCCAGCTGGGACTGTGAAGTGTTCTCCCAAGTGCCTTCTTCAGGATGGGAAGTCAGGGAGAAGCAGCAGAACTGAAGGCTTCCCCCGTCACAGCCCCTACAGAATGTGGCAGTGCAGCTGCTGCTGCCCCAGAACACAGGGAAGAAATCTTCACTGCTCTGGGTATAATCAGGCATGGGCTGACCTCACCCTTCATTTCAACTGAGCACACAATCCTCCCTTCCCCTGTCCTGTCACTGTGAGATGTTTCAGGGCACTGTGATGTTGAATGTGCTATTCCCATATGTCCTATTCCCATCTTACTCATGGCTCTGCAATAAGTAAACTGATTTTATGAGTGCAGTGTGTGTTTCACTGGGTGGTTTCCAGTGATTTGGAAGGAAGGAGAACCCTGATGCTTATCACTGGAAGTTAAAATTCACCAGCAGCTACACAAACACTGGAAAGGAGGCTAAATATGTCACAAACTGATTATCACTGAATATACAGAAGCACAGGAGGTTTTTTGAAATCACAAAACTTGGTGTTTTATGATGAAGAATCCTTTCTAATTCCAGGAGGATGCACAGAGCTTGAAGGACAGACTTACCCATTGCTGAAACACTCTTAAACCCAGTTTGTCTCCCTCCTTTAGGAAGACTCCAGCTCTCATCTGGATTCCTCTGGGTGAGTCTCCCCAGGTGCCACTTCCCAGCTGATCTCTGATCTAGTTCAATATTTCCTTTGTGGCTGCTGCAGTATCATCTCCTGCCTTTTGAGCAATTCTAACTTTGATCTCTTCTCTCCACAGCTTTTCTTTTCATGTGGCAGTTGATATGAGGAGTGTGTATCCCAACAGCAAAACACTCCCTGTTCCTCACTGGTGTGTATCTGGATACATCCCATAATTGCAGACATCCTAAATTAGGGTAACTAGCCTGAGCTAAAAAAATAGGAGCTTTCCAAACCATAGTACTGTATGAAATAATAAATAACCATAAGCTAAAGTTTAACATACAGGTGGTTGTTTGGATGGTTTGGGGTTCGGTTCTCTATTTTTATTTTGAAAGAAATGTCTGATGTAATTAAAAGATGAAGTCCCTTCTCACTCTCACATTGACGAGGAGCGAGATGGGTGTTTTCAGCAAGGCAGACTGTCTGATTTATTTGCTTTTCAGGAGGAAAAAAGGCAAAACAAACAAATGCAGAATTCTCTGAAAAGGGGGGTTTCTTAGGCAAGACACCAGAACATGCACTTTGGCTGTGCTCACAGAGGAGCTGAGCAAAGGGTAAGCAGTGACCCCACTGAGAAGGGAGCAGTGGATCTGAGCGAGCTCTGCCCCCACAGCCACAGCTCTCTGTGTGCCCAGGTCTCAGTGAACCCTCCCAGAGCCCCTCTGAAAGTTCCAATCAATACCCAGAATGAGCCTCACTTTGCAAACACTGTGATCGCATCAATTGCTATTGTATTGGTAATTACCTTCATTTATCAAATGTGCTGCCGGGGTGATCATAATCATCTCAACATATCCATAAAAACTACCTAACTAACATTATCCCGAGGTGTGCACACATCCCCCAGCCATGAATCATCTGTCCTGTGCTAGGAATTCACCACCAGAAGTTACAGGCAAGTATTTGTGAAAAAGGAAGTTGCCTTGGAAATATTTAGAGACCTTATTCTCATGAAATATCATCTACCCGAGCTCATTTAGCCTCCATAAAACAAAAATCTCAGGCAAAAGCCTTTGAAACTCCTCCACCTGTGATACCAATGGGTAAACAAGAAAAAAAGAAACAATGGTGGGGGGGAGGGAGTGGAAAGAAAGATTAAAAACTCTTAATTTTGCCCTTATAAGAACATATTTTTTTCTGAAACACTGACAACCTGAAACCTTGTACAACTGACCAGGCAGGAACTAGAGAACAGAAAGGAATGTTGGTAAGTCAGATTACTGCATCTTTCCCAGAATTACAAGATTGCCCAAAAATATGGCATTTCCACTACATTTTAAAAGAAGAGCCTCCTACCCAAATTTTATTAAGGGTCAACAAAGGTATAGAAGATACTAATAAGTGACATTTTAGGTGCTAGTTGATAAAAATCCACTGAAAGAGGATTGGCAGTATAATCTCAGCTATAATGATCGATTTGTTAGTTAAATCTGTGTTTGTGATCAATGCCCCTCCAGACTCACGGGTGGTGGGGCCCGACTGCTGCACTAATGGAAGGTTTGGGGTAATCCCTGAGCAACTGCGCACCCTGAGCTTCCAAACCAGCCCCAGCCACGGCATCATCAACAAAACTGAGCCATTTAAGCACTGCCTTTTGGGATGTCCTGGGATATTAATTATACCTGATACGCAGCATGTGTTTAATTACAGTAAAACGTGAATCAGGATGAATTGGCTCCCCAGGTTAAAAAATTACAGACACCCTTTTCTGTGCTAGGAGCAATTTACCACCAGCTCTGAAGGATGAGCTGTGTAACACAGAGCGTGTTCTCGGTGGGAAATGAGCTCTGGAGGGACCTCAGAAGGAATGGAGAGGCATCAGATTGCTGGGGCTGCTCCCCAGGGCTGGGCCAAACCCCGAGCACCTTCAACCATCACACCGTGGGACTGAGACCTAAGCCTGGCACAGCTCATTTCCAGCCACGAGACCAAGTTAAAAAGTGAACAGTTATCCATCTTTTGGCCAATGTCCAAACATTTTCAGCGTTCTGCCACCACCAGCAACTGACACTGAAAGTCTGTTTGGTGTATTTTGTGCTGCATCCACCCCGTGCAGCAAAAGGAGCTCAAAGGTTTGGGTTCAAACAACGCAGGTTTCCCCAAACAAAATTAAATTCCAGGGGCAGTTGGCTTATTTCTTGCTCTGAAATGAAATGAATTTCCACACAGTTTACTGTGTTGGGAAACTTTTGGACAAAACTTTCAAAGCAGAGGCCCTGGTCCTGTATGGTTATTTAAGGGTCAGATTTTCAGACACACACACACACCTCTGGAATACCTTTACGTGGCAAAATTCCAGTTTACTGCCTCTGCCTTGGCAGTGCACAGTGACCCAAACTACAGCAGTGACCACTGAGAGGATCAGGAGACTATGAACTGAGTTACACAGGGCATTCATTGGGATGATTCTGACCCCAAATCCTTCAAAGAAAAAATGGCTCAGAGAGCTGGGTGAGTTTATCCTGTGAAAAGAAGGCTCTGGGGACACCCTAGAGCCCCTTCCAGTTCCTAAAGGGGCTCCAGGAGTGCTGGAGAGGGATTGGGGACAAGGACAAAGTGGGTTTTTGGTTGTTGCTACCATAGGAGTGGGAGTTATGTTTTTAAAAAAGCCCCAATATCTCTTTCTATGTATCATACAGAAAACAATTTTCTGTTTTGGTTAAATGAATTTTTCAGACATTCTAACAACTAGCCTTGCCTCTACTCTCAGATGTGTGTCTCTGTTGAAGTGGACAACATACAACTGCTCTGCAGCTCCACTGCTGTATTCCTGAAACCAGTGAGATCAAAACAAACAACCTAATAGGACTCGCTTGGCTGCATCAGAGTTGTTTGTAAAAATGGCCTGTATATTACTGGTACATAAAATTCTGGCAGATCCCAGAGCAGAGAGCAAAGGGAAGGGAGACACAGAACATCTCCTGTAATGGAGCATAATCACCACACCACAGCACGTTTCTGAATAAAATAACACAGCAACGCTGCAGTGCATTCTTAGAAACACCCACAGCTTCAGGTTTACAAAGTGAAAAGGGTTTCTCAGCAGCTCGTGCCTGTGCAGTCGTACCAAACCATTCTGTGAGCCACAGCCACAAGTGTTCACACTCAGGAACACGAGAACAGACACAAACACAGCCACAAAAAGCAGAGTCACGATCAGTGCTGAGAATCACGGAATCCCAGACTGGTTTGGGTGGGAAGGGACCTTAAGGCCCATCCCATTCCA
>NW_020956396.1:192308-196416 GCF_003031625.1 Empidonax traillii
CCTGGCCTTGGACACTTCCAGGGATCCAGGGGCAGCCACAGCTTCTCTGCCCAACCTGTGCCAGGGCCTGCCCACCCTCCCAGCCAGCAATTCCTTCCCAATCTCCCATCTCTCCCTGCCCTCTGGCAGTGGGAAGCCATTCCCTGTGTCCTGTCCCTCCATGCCTTGTCCCCAGTCCCTCTCCAGCTCTCCTGGAGCCCCTTTAGGCCCTGCCAGGGGCTCTCAGGTGTCCCTGGATCCTTCTCTTCTCCAGGTGATCCCCCCAGCTCTTCCAGCCTGACTCCAGACCGTGCAGGGGCAGCTTAGGGAGGACCATCCTCCTTCCTGCTCTGTCCTGGTGGGAACAGGAATTCCAACTGCCCAGGCAGTGACCCACCCCCAGCCCAGGCAGCACCCACTGGGGTGCAGGGCAGGACCCCCTGTGCACGGCGGGGCTCCTCCCAGCTGGCCCTTAACAGAGATCGGGTCCAAAACCCGCAGTTCGTGAGATTCGGGGATTTTAATTGCCACTGCCATTTAGAACTCAAGAAAAACAAGTTTCTCCCAGTGCTGCCGGGCAGAGCTGCCCCATCCTGCGTCAGAGGCTTTTAGGGAGCTGGAGCTGAACCGCGAGCCTCCTGTAGGGACTGAAAGAGGAGGATCCCCTCGGGATGGGCGTGGGGCAGCCCCGCCAGTGCCCGGGCCGGGCCCGCTGCCGGGAGAGGGCGGCAGAGAACGGCCAAACCCTCCGGGAGAGCATCCTGAACCCTCCGGGAGAGCGTCCCGAACCCGCCGGGAGAGCGTCCCGAACCCGCCGGGAGAGCGTCCCGAACCCGCCGGGAGAGCGTCCCGAACCCGCCGGGAGAGCGTCCCGAACCCGCCGGGAGAGCGTCCCGAACCCCGCCGGGAGCGAGGGGAGGGAGCAGGAGCTCACTGAGAGACCCCCCCGAGAAAATCTCCGCTCACGCCGGGCAGCAACACAGGGGCTCGTGGGTGTTGCGGGGAGAGAACTCGACAGGGCTTGGAACGTGCTCTGGCACCGAGAAACCCTCCTGTCCTGGGCAAGGGGGGGGATCTGCCCCTCTGCCCCCTCAGGGGAGACCCCCCTGCAGAGCTGCCCCAGCCCTGGGAACAGCAGCACAAGGACCTGGAGATGATGGAGAGAGTCCAGAGGACACCCTGGAGATGCTCCCAGGGCTGGATCCCTCTGCTCTGGAGCCAGGCTGGGACAGCTGGGGGGGCTCACCTGCAGAGGAGAAGGCTCCAGGGACACCTGAGAGCCCCTTCAAAACACAAAATGCCCCAAATCAAACTTTCCACTTTTCCCCTCTAATCAAAAGAATGTCTGGATTCTCCAGAAGCATGAAAACTCCCCCCCACCCCAATCTGATTTAATGCTCAGCCAAGTCCTCATTAAATCTTCATTATAAAAACATCCTCTCTCCATCACTTTCACTGTGGCTTCCTGTTCAGATGTTCCAGCCCTTGACATGTCCTGTGAGTGCCCTGGCAGAGCTCACCTGCATGGCCAGTGTGTCACAATCCATCCTCCTCCACCCTGCAGTCAGCGCCAGCCAGTGCCTTTCAATAAGTGAATCTGGTCCAAGTCCACGGACACCTGTGAAATTCAGACAGTTCAGGCTTAAGATTTTTATTTAAACACCTCCAGATTTGTGGTCAAACACCCTCAAATTTCAACTGAAACAACACAGTTGGAAATTCCCCAGATAGTCTGACTGTCTCACGCCACATCAGTACACTGTTTGCCACTTCAAGGGCACTCAGTTAATGACATCACAAGGATTTCAAAGCAAAGTTTGGAAAAGATGCAGATTGTGAGAGAAAGAGATGGAATCAATCAAGATCTCTCACATCTACATCAATTCCCTAAGCCTTGAGCCACAGCTGATTCAGATATGGCCCGGTCTCATGAACACTGTTTTAGAGGTATTACAGTTCTTTAACAGCCTTTTCACAGGGAAACCCTCCCAGAAAGCCCCATCTTCCCAGGGAAAATGCTTAATTAAATATCCATGAGAGATAAATTAAAATACAGAATGACACCCTGCTGCTCTGCCACCAAAGATACCAGAACCTCGGCAAGGCAGGTGAAAGTACCTCACCCTTTTAAAACTCCCATTCAAGCATTTCATCTTGGAAAGAGAAAAAATCAGAAAGTGAGAAACAATAAAACCCAATGAGTTTACATAGAGAAATGCAATAAATACATGGTAAGGGAAATTCTAAGTGGCAAATTATTAAAGTGTGAGGAATTGGTATTAGAAAATATCCCTCTTAAGCGAGTGGGGAAAATGGAACCACCCTGCCCATGGAGAGCAGACTGTTACAGTAAATTTTGTGGATGCATCTCACATGTTCTGATCTTCTTTGTGCTCAAAGGAGAGTGGCAGGAATGCCCCTGTTTGGGAGTTTTGGTGTGTGTGATTACTGGAACCAAAGGAAATGTGCTCATACAGATGAAGATAAACTTAATTTTTACATTCACCTATTTTCTGTCCCACAGCTCCAGGCCAGGGCATTTACAAACGTGGGAAACTCAAAACACCCACGTTCAGGAGCTCGGAGCTTATCTCTGAATTTACTGCTTGCTCATTTGCTTTCAAATGCCTGCCCTTTCCCCTTCCATCACCCCTGGGAGGGATGGCCACAGCCCTGCTGGTGTCTCTGAGCAAGCACAAACACCTGCAGAGCTGCTGGCTCCTCCACAGGGTGGGTTCCAGGTCGGAAGTGGGAGAATTCCCTCTCATTGGGATTTTTAAAACTGGTGTTGTTTGTGCTCAGCAAACACGAGAATTTCAGCCAAGTGAAAGAAATCAGATAAGGGAAGTTTTCCTGCAGGGTGGGCATTCCCCAAAAAGTAATGCCTGAATTCCTCAAAAATAAATTTTGAAGGCACTGAGCTCTTGATTTACTGAATCACTCACGTCTTTCTCATTGTGCCTCCAGTACCTCCCTACTTTCAGCAGTATTTTTTCTTAATTGATTATAGTCAGATTTCTTCAATTGATCCCACATTGCTCAAAGTCTGCAGGTCTAAAGACTAATCCTTTTGAGCTACTACCTTTCACACAAACCCTCAGGTGGATTCCCAATCTGATCTGATTACCAGACCCTCGATATTCACCAGTTTCCATCATATTTATCATACTTGCTTCATTTCCTAGGAGAAAGGGTCTGATTCATTAAAAATTATATGCTCCATTTAAGCAGGTTTTCTGCATACTTTACTTGGGAAAAAATGCTGAATGCATTTTTTTCCCCACGTAAAAGTATGTCCTTTTTTGTGATTTATCAGCCTTTTATACCCTGCCTATCAGCAGATGCCTCTCAGTCGTGTGCCCCAGTGGTACAGAACTCCTGGAAAGGGGGATAACAAGCATTTCCAGCTTCCAGCTCAGAAGCCACGAGGATTTCAGGCAGAGCAAATGCCCCGTGGTTTTACCACTTATGATATTTTTGTGTTTCTGCTCAAGCACCACAATTCACGGCTTGAATTCCCTGGAATGGTTTAATTCACACCAAGTTCCAGCTCAGCTCTGAAAGAGTATTTGGGGGTCAGATGCAATGCAAATAGAACAGGGGTTGGGCTGGGGTTTTTTTGCAGAAGCACAGATTTTCACATTACTGTAATTTATCTATCTTTATTACTTTGGAGATTTAAGTGATCATTTGCTGTTAGCCATGCCACAGTTAAGTACAGAAACTTTTAATAACATCTAGAGTGGAATTCACTCTTGGGCACAGAGCTCAAACAAGGCTCTGGTCCACAGGAAGGCTCCAGGATGGAGTTTACATAGTCAGGCACCTTTACACAACCCCTCTGTAATTTGACAAATTTCATAACTGAGAGGAAAAAAAGCCTTTTTAACGCTCACATCATGAAACTGTTTCTTCCCTTCATTCAGGGGGAGGTTACAGGATGGGGAATGGGCATTAGGAAGAGCAGAAGAAGTAGCAAGAGGCAGTGGAGACAGGAGCAGAGGTGTTATTAATACACCAGAACACTCCTACTGTACAGCACACCCCCACCCTAAAAAACCACCCCAAAAATCAGGATATTTGTTTATAATACCAGAGACATTGATTCCATAACACATTTATGCTCCCT
>NW_020956396.1:196437-200906 GCF_003031625.1 Empidonax traillii
TCTCAGCAGCTCGTGCCTGTGCAGTCGTACCAAACCATTCTGTGAGCCACAGCCACAAGTGTTCACACTCAGGAACACGAGAACAGACACAAACACAGCCACAAAAAGCAGAGTCACGATCAGTGCTGAGAATCACGGAATCCCAGACTGGTTTGGGTGGGAAGGGACCTTAAGGCCCATCCCATTCCATCCCTGCCATGGGCAGGGACACCTTCCACCAGCCCAGGCTGCTCCAACCTGGCCTTGGACACTTCCAGGGATCCAGGGGCAGCCACAGCTTCTCTGCCCAACCTGTGCCAGGGCCTGCCCACCCTCCCAGCCAGCAATTCCTTCCCAATCTCCCATCTGTCCCTGCCCTCTGGCAGTGGGAAGCCATTCCCTGTGTCCTGTCCCTCTGTGCCTTGTCCCCAGTCCCTCTCCAGCTCTCCTGGAGCCCCTTTAGGCCCTGCAAGGGGCTCTCAGGTATCCCTGGATCCTTCTCTTCTCCAGGTGATCCCCCCAGCTCTTCCAGCCTGACTCCAGACTGTGCAGGGGTAGCTTAGGGAGGACCATCCTCCTTCCTGCTCTGTCCTGGTGGGAACAGGAATTCCAACTGCCCAGGCAGTGACCCACCCCCAGCCCAGGCAGCACCCACTGGGGTGCAGGGCAGGACCCCCTGTGCACGGCGGGGCTCCTCCCAGCTGGCCCTTAACAGAGATCGGGTCCAAAACCCGCAGTTTGTGAGATTCGGGGATTTTAATTGCCACTGCCATTTAGAACTCAAGAAAAACAAGTTTCTCCCAGTGCTGCCGGGCAGAGCTGCCCCATCCTGCATCACAGGCTTTTAGGGAGCTGGAGCTGAACCGCGAGCCTCCTGTAGGGACTGAAAGAGGAGGATCCCCTCGGGATGGGCGTGGGGCAGCCCCGCCGGTGCCCGGGCCGGGCCCGCTGCCGGGAGAGGGCGGCAGAGAACGGCCAAACCCTCCGGGAGAGCATCCCAAACCCTCCGGGAGAGCATCCCAAACCCTCCGGGAGAGCGTCCCGAACCCTCCGGGAGAGCGTCCCGAACCCCGCCGGGAGAGCGTCCCGAACCCCGCCGGGAGAGCGTCCCGAACCCGCCGGGAGAGCATCCCGAACCCCGCCGGGAGAGCATCCCGAACCCCGCCGGGAGAGCGTCCCGAACCCCGCCGGGAGAGCGTCCCGAACCCCGCCGGGAGAGCGTCCCGAACCCCGCTGGGAACGAGGGGAGGGAGCAGGAGCTCACTGAGAGACCCCCCCGAGAAAATCTCCGCTCACGCCGGGCAGCGACACAGGGGCTCGTGGGTGTTGCGGGGAGAGAACTCAACAGGGCTTGGAACGTGCTCTGGCACCGAGAAACCCTCCTGTCCTGGGCAAGGGGGGGGATCTGCCCCTCCCCTCAGCTGAGCCCCCCCTGCAGAGCTGCCCCAGCCCTGGGAACAGCAGCACAAGGACGTGGAGATGATGGAGAGAGTCCAGAGGACACCCTGGAGATGCTCCAGGGCTGGATCCCTCTGCTCTGGAGCCAGGCTGGGACAGCTGGGGGGGATCACCTGGAGAGGAGAAGGATCCAGGGATACCTGAGAGCCCCTTCAAAACACAAAATGCCCCAAATCAAACTTTCCACTTTTCCCCTCTAATCAAAAGAATGTCTGGATTCTCCAGAAGCATGAAAACTCCCCCCCCCCCACCCCAATCTGATTTAATGCTCAGCCAAGTCCTCATTAAATCTTCATTATAAAAACATCCTCTCTCCATCACTTTCACTTTGGTTTCCTGTTCAGATGTTCCAGCCCTTGGCATGTCCTGTGAGTGCCCTGGCAGAGCTCACCTGCATGGCCAGTGTGTCACAATCCACCCTCCTCCACCCTGCAGTCAGTGCCAGCCAGTGCCTTTCAATAAGTGAATCTGGTCCAAGTCCACGGACACCTGTGAAATTCAGACAGTTCAGGCTTAAGATTTTTATTTAAACACCTCCAGATTTGTGGTCAAACACCTCCAAATTTCAACTGAAACAACACAGGTGGAAATTCCCCAGATAGTCTGACTGTCTCACGCCACATCAGTACACTGTTTGCCACTTCAAGGGCACTCAGTTAATGACATCACAAGGATTTCAAAGCAAAGTTTGGAAAAGATGCAGATTGTGAGAGAAAGAGATGGAATCATACAAGATCTCTCACATCTACATCAATTCCCTAAGCCTTGAGCCACAGCTGATTCAGATATGGCCCGGTCTCATGAACACTGTTTTAGAGGTATTACAGTTCTTTAACAGCCTTTTCACAGGGAAACCCTCCCAGAAAGCCCCATCTTCCCAGGGAAAATGCTTAATTAAATATCCATGAGAGATAAATTAAAATACAGAATGACACCCTGCTGCTCTGCCACCAAAGATACCAGAACCTCAGCAAGGCAGGTGAAAGTACCTCACCCTTTTAAAACTTCCATTCAAGCATTTCATCTTGGAAAGAGAAAAAATCAGAAAGTGAGAAACAGTAAAACCCAAAGAGTTTCCATAGAGTGTAGGATTTTAAAAAACATCAAAGGGAAATGCAATAAATACATGGTAAGGGAAATTCTAAGTGGCAAATGAATAAAGTGTGGGGAATTGGTATTAGAAAATATCCCTCTTAAGCGAGTGGGGAAAATGGAACCACCCTGCCCATGGAGAGCAGACAGTTACAGTAAATTTTGTGGATGCATCTCACGTGTTCTGATGATCTTTGTGCTCAAAGGAGAGTAGCAGGAATGCCACTGTTTGGGAGTTTTGGTGTGTGTGATTACTGGAACCAAAGGAAATGTGCTCATACAGATGAAGATAAACTTAATTTTTACATTCACCTATTTTCTGTCCCACAGCTCCAGGCCAGGGCATTTACAAACGTGGGAAACTCAAAACACCCACGTTCAGGAGCTCGGAGCTTATCTCTGAATTTACTGCTTGCTCATTTGCTTTCAAATGCCTGCCCTTTCCCCTTCCATCACCCCTGGGAGGGATGGCCACAGCCCTGCCTGGTGTCTCTGAGCAAGCACAAACACCTGCAGAGCTGCTGGCTCCTCCACAGGGTGGGTTCCAGGTCGGAAGTGGGAGAATTCCCTCTCATTGGGATTTTTAAAACTGGTGTTGTTTGTGCTCAGCAAACACGAGAATTTCAGCCAAGTGAAAGAAATCAGATAAGGGAAGTTTTCCTGCAGGGTGGGCATTCCCCAAAAAGTAGTGCCTGAATTCCTCAAAAATAAATTTTGAAGGCACTGAGCTCTTGATTTACTGAATCACTCACGTCTTTCTCACTGTGCCTCCAGTACCTCCCTACTTTCAGCAGTATTTTTTCTTAATTGATTACAGTCAGATTTCTTCAATTGATCCCACATTGCTCAAAGTCTGCAGGTCTAAAGACTAATCCTTTTGAGCTACTACCTTTCACACAAACCCTCAGGTGGATTCCCAATCTGATCTGATTACCAGACCCTCGATATTCACCAGTTTCCATCATATTTATCATACTTGCTTCATTTCCTAGGAGAAAGGGTCTGATTCATTAAAAATTATATGCTCCATTTAAGCAGGTTTTCTGCATACTTTACTTGGGAAAAAATGCTGAATGCATTTTTTTTTCCCCCACATAAAAGTATGTCCTTTTTTGTGATTTATCAGCCTTTTATACCCTGCCTATCAGCAGATGCCTCTCAGTCGTGTGCCCCAGTGGTACAGAACTCCTGGAAAGGGGGATAACAAGCATTTCCAGCTTCCAGCTCAGAAGCCACGAGGATTTCAGGCAGAGCAAATGCCCCGTGGTTTTACCACTTATGATATTTTTGTGTTTCTGCTCAAGCACCACAATTCACGGCTTGAATTCCCTGGAATGGTTTAATTCACACCAAGTTCCAGCTCAGCTCTGAAGGAGTATTTGGGGGTCAGATGCAATGCAAATAGAACAGGGGTTGGGCTGGGGTTTTTTTGCAGAAGCACAGATTTTCACATTACTGTAATTTATCTATCTTTATTACTTTGGAGATTTAAGTGATCATTTGCTGTTAGCCATGCCACAGTTAAGTACAGAAACTTTTAATAACATCTAGAGTGGAATTCACTCTTGGGCACAGAGCTCAAACAAGGCTCTGGTCCACAGGAAGGCTCCAGGATGGAGTTTACATAGTCAGGCACCTTTACACAACCCCTCTGTAATTTGACAAATTTCATAACTGAGAGGAAAAAAAGCCTTTTTAACGCTCACATCATGAAACTGTTTCTTCCCTTCATTCAGGGGGAAGGTTACAGAATGGGGAATGGGCATTAGGAAGAGCAGAAGAAGTAGCAAGAGGCAGTGGAGACAGGAGCAGAGGTGTTATTAATACACCAGAACACTCCTACTGTACAGCACACCCCCACCCTAAAAAACCACCCCAAAAATCAGGATATTTGTTTATAATACCAGAGACATTGATTCCATAACACATTTATGCTCCCT
>NW_020956396.1:201123-222180 GCF_003031625.1 Empidonax traillii
GGCATTAGGAAGAGCAGAAGAAGTAGCAAGAGGCAGTGGAGACAGGAGCAGAGGTGTTATTAATACACCAGAACACTCCTACTGTACAGCACACCCCCACCCTAAAAAACCACCCCAAAAATCAGGATATTTGTTTATAATACCAGAGACATTGATTCCATAACACATTTATGCTCCCTCGATCCACCACAGCCATGACTGGACCAGGCAGTGCCAGGGATGCCCTCGCAGGGGACGGTCCCTCCCCACCCTTTCCTGAGCTGCAGGAGTGGCAACAACGGAGAATCCCAGGTCTCAGTCCCTGGGGATGTCACCAAGTCACACACACAGCATCAGACAATGCCCAGGGGACAAGAGATGCTCGTCTCAGCAGGGAGATTATCCCTCCCGGAGCCGATGAAAAATTGTCATAAGAACACGCCTGGGCCGTGGCTGAGCTGAAACACAAGTTGTCTGGAGGAGAACAGGGGCTCAAGCTGTTCTGCAACTTTCAGCTCCGAGTTCCATTCTGAACTGGGTAATTATACAGCACGAGGAGCTGGCAGTTCACACCGAGAACAGATTTAGCTGCTGACAAAACGCTGCTCCTCACAGGAGTTCAAGCAGTCGGAACCGCGGTTATTCCCCGGGCTCTGCTCACCGCGCCGTGGGCAGCGTCTGCCACAGACTCGGGGGGCGAGGGAGCCCTGCCCACGGCAGGGGCTGGCACAGGGGGGGCTTCAAGGTCCCTTCCAGCCCAAACCAGCCTGGGATCTTGTCCCTCAAACCAGAAAAACCAAAACGCAGCCGTGACAAACCACGTGGAACTTTTCGGTTCCGCCCAACAAAAGTGTAAAAATGACCAATTTTAATTCTTTGTGGAATAAACAGAAGAAACCATTGCAGTCAAAGCTCAGCTTCTCTTTTATTGTTATCCCCCTATTCATTCAGAACTGAAGCAAAGGTGTCAAAGACAAGTATTTTTCCTCTGTTTTGTTAAAATTTAGTCACAGCTTCACCTCAACGTGCCTTTTGATACTGGTTGCTCTGCACACACAGTTTTATAGTTTTGTACTTTGTATTAAACATTTGATACAAAACAGTTGGTCACGTTTAAATGAAAGAAAGAAGCCACTTAAATATTCCCTAAGAAGTCTCCCTCCCTTGTGCAGAAGGTGACATCCATCCCAGGCAGATCATGGCAGCCCAGAGTGTTTCCTGGCAGAAGTGCCCCCAACATGGAACAGAACCCTGGGTGGGAGGAACACGAAGAGCTTTAAAGATTAGAAGGCCTAATGGAGTTTGGAGGGGACGCATTTTGAATCCATCAAACTCTGACATTTGAGGGAGCTTTATATTTCCCTTTAAGAGTAGTGCAGACCCCAGTGAATTATATAATGGAATATGTCTCTCCAATGTAATCAAAGTTGACCTAACAGATTTGTCTTACTGGAGATACAATCTACTGAAAATCTTTAAGGAAATCAGAACCGGATTCGAACAACAAAGGGAAAAATCACTTTTAAAATATATAACAGGCCAAGAGAAAGCAATTCCTACCAATTATAAATCCTGCAATCACAGAAGGGTTTAGGTTGGAAAAGACCTCTAAGATCATCGAGTCCAGCCATCCCCCAGCACTGCCAAGGCCACCACTAACCCACATCCCCAAGTGCCACATCCATGAGGCACTTTTAAATCCCTCCAGGGATGGAGCCCTGTGCCAGGGCTCGACCACCTTTTTCATAAAGAAACTTTCCCTGATATCCAACCTATTTCCCCTCCCCTGTTTCCTCTCATCCTGTCCCTTGTTCCCTGGGAGCAGAGCCTGACCCCCCCACCTGGCTCCCCCCCTCCTGTCAGGGAGTTGTCAGGAGCGAGAAGGTGATTTTAGGATTGCTGTGAACTAAAGAACACAATGCTGATTTCTACAGAGTCAAGAGCAAAGAGTAAAATCAAGGAGGGGATGCAGAAATTCAAATTCCTCTCACCAAGCAACTAAGCAGGGGAACCAAAATCAGAAGGCAGAGCCACTGCTGGTCTCATGACCAGGCACAATAAAGCCAGTCAGATTCCATTTGTTGAAACATGTGATTCAATTAATTTGGCCATCTTTACTGAGTAATCTACTTGATGAATCAATTCCTCTGGTAAATAACCACTTCTACACCCCACTGACCCCTGTGTGGGCAAACCTGACTTTTTTTTTGGCACTAATCATGTTTTTTGGGGGGCCAGGAGAGAACCAGGAAGGGGGGGGTGAGCAGGGAAGCAGAGGGCAACCTCTGAGGGCATGTGGTAGTGATGGGGCTGCAGGAGAGGGTTAAAGCCAAGCTCAGCAGATCCCCAACACCACAGAATCACCCCTGGAATAACCCTGGGAGCGTTCAGCTGCTGGTAACCCACGTTCATTCCAACCAGCAGGATGATGACGCACTTGGATACTTTTCCCTCATTTGGTTACCTCCCAACATCCCCCCTGGCTATTAAATATGATTTGGGAACTCTTAAGGACAGATTTTTTTTATTTAGGTAGTTCTATGACTAGTGAAAAACGTTGGAACATTTTTAAAAACGAGGCTTTCCAGTAAGCACCATCAATTTCCTTAAAATGTTTGCCGTGGAACCTTTATCTCAGAGAAAAGCTAAACATAAGGATACAGAGACAGGGAGGAGATATTCCTGCATCTATTTGAAGAAATCTCATCCATAAAGAAACAAATTGCCATGGTAATTATCACTCTCTTACTTGTAATTGTAGGAATAACCGTGCATGGGTTATACATATGGACCGTTCTCATTCCGTTTGCGTTAATTCTCCCTGGAAAGAAATGATCTTTTATGGAGCAGAAGTATTAAATGTGTTCTGGCAGCAGGAAGCAGTGGCTGGGCGAGGGGCTCTGCCACGCAGCAAGCCCTGCCTGCAGATTGAAAGGCTCCTGGTTGTGCCTCAGAGCAGCACTACCCCAGACTAAAGCCCCCAAGGCTCTGGGGACACCAATTCCACATTCACCAGCCCAGCTGAGAGCTACCTGTGTGTTCCCAGGACAGCACTCTGGGAAGAGCCACAGGTGTGATCTGCACCAGAGCAGAGTTAGTTTACATCAGGCTTCCTCTCCAAACTGATTACAACAGGCAGGGGCTGCACTGTCAGTGGGATGAATTATTTAAGTATCAAGGGGGCAAGTGGATCCACCGTGGGTTGAGCTGTGGGGTTTAATCCAACTGTGGCAGAGCACTGGGTAAAACTGACACTCAAATTTGCATCCTAAAGCTAGACATGGATTAATGATTAGTTCATCTAGTCACTGCAGATAACCTACTCTGAGAGGCCAAGGAGGGAGAGCACTTGGATTCCTGGTCCAGTTAGTCAGCACCGCCCCTGCTCACTGCAGGATCACACCACAACTTCTGCTGCAGCAACTGAAACACTGATTTTAAAAATAAATTAAAAATCATGAAAATAACAAATCATTTAATTTGTCCTTTACTGCTGAGATAAAGGAGGCAGCCAAGCCATAAATTTGCCAGTCCAAGTGGTGCAGGAACACCTCAGCAATTCCACAACTGCTCCAACAATTCCACCACTGAAACACTGTACAAGAGTCTCATCTCCAAACCCCTCTGCCACAGCCCTGTCTGTGCAGAGAACGTGTCCTCACTTCTCAGCCCAAAAATTAAGAAGTCTTCAGAAGTATTTTCTTGTAAATTGGGCCTAATTATTTTTGACTTGTAGATGTTTACAGCGAATGCCCTTTGGAAACCTGGACTTGGAATCTCTCATTAGTCAGATTTTTTTGCCTTCTGCATGGAGCAGCAATTGCTACTGTAAAATTAGTTAAGAATAGTGAAAAAAGACATGGATCTCACTTATGGCATCAAAAAAAAAATGAAGGTTTTCGTCATGAGTACTGCAAACAGATACTGGGTTGGAGAAAAGTGTTGCACCTGAAGCGAGACTGTGGTTGTGATTTTTTTTTTCTTATCAGGCTTGACTGTTCTCTGTGTGCAAGGAATAGAGGAATTGGAAATATCCTACACTGTGCACTCATCCTGCCTTTCACTCCTGATACTTGTACATGTGTGAGGAAAACACAAACTTTTTATAAATTTTTTTTTTCCTCAGATTTTTGGCTTCAAGTTCACATTAAAAAAAATTAAAAAAAAAAATGAGCCCCTTTTCCTATTAATACATACAATTAAACTCCAAGCTAGAGTGTTAATTCTCACTCTTAGTCCTTCCTAGTCTGATATTTTTCTCCACAGAGAGCTGCAGGGCTGGGCTGCTCAGGAGGGTCTGTTCTTTTAGAGCTGCCATCGAAGTTCTAATGAATTTTACCACAAATTGTATCTTCA
This sequence comes from Empidonax traillii, assembly GCF_003031625.1. Taxonomy (NCBI): domain Eukaryota; kingdom Metazoa; phylum Chordata; class Aves; order Passeriformes; family Tyrannidae; genus Empidonax; species Empidonax traillii. Next base: position 205,459 of record NW_020956396.1, read on the forward strand.
CACACCCCAGCCCTTCTGAGAGCTTCAAACGCGCCTTTGAGTGGTGCCACTCCGGGATGAAAGAGGCACCGTGAGAGAGCCCTCATTTACAACTCAGGCGCTGGAATGCAATGTCTGTCCGGGAGGGAATCAGGGAAAAGGGGGAAAACGTGTTCTTTGTGAGGCCAGAGCCGCAGCCCCCCATCCCCGCCGGGCCCCCCCCATCCCTGCCGGGCCCCCACGGCCACGGTGCGGGAGCACCGACGGCTGCAGGACACGCATCGCTTTGTCCCCTATTAATGCTCCGGGAACTCTGGCTCCCCGCGTTTTGCCCTCCTCCAGGCACGTTTCATATATTGTTTTTAAAGCTTCTCGCAGACCCCGAGGAGCAGAACTCAGATCCGATACAGTTTGACAGGTAAAGGGCACGGTGGAGGCTCCGTAAGCGTCGCTGCTACAGGGGCAATGTGCTCAGGACGTGGAACACCCTTTCTGTGCCGTGCACATCCCTGCCCCCCGAGCACATTTTTCCAACTGAGCGGGAAAATCATCATTTTCTGATGTGAGGTAAAGCACTGCCTCACCCTTTCCGTGCTTTCTCCCTCGCTGTCATCTCGTCACTGCACAGAGCCAGCGCAGGGACGGCAAACCAGGGGAGAGGGGAAAAGCAGCACCACAGATTCCCTTTGTGTGGGAAATAACACACTCATAAACAAACTTCTGGGTATGAAAAAAAAAATCAAAGCACTTCAGAGAAACCTCGGGAGAGCCTCAAAACAAGCGGGCATTTTAAAAAGTCCTTCTGTTTGTTCATCGATCCAGCCAGGATGAGGAGTTTACATTTTCAGAAGTGATGGGCATAGTTATGCATGAAATTTCTGAGTCTCTGAACGGTAGAGAACCATGTGCACCCAGACTGGTTTGGGTTGGAAGCTCATCCTATTCCCTTCCACTAGACCAGGAACATCTCCTGTTAACCAGGCACCTCTGACACGTCTGGGCACGAGGACCAACAGCCTCAGCTCCCTTTTCAGAGAAAAGGTTTCATCAAATTGTTTTAAAAGTTGCATTTCAATATCTATAATGCTTTTGGTACTTAACTCTCAGGAAACACTACTGCTTTGTTCTCTTCCTGACAAAGCCATTGGGCTCAGCAGGGTTCCCGCAGTAACAGCCCCAGGAAGAAAAATGCTCTAAAATAGTACATTATAGATGTCTCTTTCGAGATGCACGAGGTTCAAAAGTACAGAAAACTATTGCTGCAATAATTTCTACTCCCACAATTCCATCCAAGAATCTCAGAACTCGCCGCCCGGCCTTTGCAGCGCTCGTGTTTGTGTTCCAATTTTTCCCACATATTTGATGACGACTGTTTTCACCAGCAGAAGAGCCCGACTCCCTTAGGGAGATATTACACAGGGAATTAATTATAGGAAGAGCCGGCGAGAGCAGCACTGAAAATAACTCCGAGGTCGGGTTTCTGCCGTATATTCATTTTACGTAACCAAACGCAGTTCGCAGTCAAACTATGTCCCAAAAGAAACCTGACGAGAGGAGGCAGCCCCAGCCATTCCCCAGAGTCCACGGGCAGGGCGTGAGGCTCCAGCCCTCAGCTGATCCCATCCCTCACGCCCTGACTCCAACCCCAGCCTGGACACCTCCACCTTCTCACTGTGTCAGCGCTGCCCAGGGCTCCTCGCACGCCCTGCGGCTCCAGAGGCAGGGGAGCCCCTTGCAAGGGAGATCTGAGAACAACTGACAGCAGATTCACTGAGAACCACACAGGTTCAGTGCTAGAGCCCTTCAGGAGATGGGCTGGGAGCAGCAGCCGAGACTGGGCACAACCCAGTGCTCAGGGTAAGGAGCAAGAGGGTGGGTACCTTTAAACAAGTGATGGGTTTTGATCAAGATGCCACCAATGGAGAGCTTCAAGAAGAAAAGGCAATTTTTCAAACCTGTGTCCTGGAGGAAATCTTATCCATCTTTTAATTACACTCTTCAAGACAACAAAGCCTATCCACATTTTAATTGCAGCCTTTTAAGTCAAACCCCCGCTCCAGCTCTTATTTTTCCATGTTTCCCAAACTGTGGGGTGACTCCCCTGCTATCCCAAAGCAGGAAGACATTGCTTAAAACAGCACCAGTCCTTTTCCTGAGCTCTTCTGATGGCAGCAGAACAACCTCGCTGTGTTTTACATCAGTTCATAGAAGTGACAGATGGAGAGACATTTAATTTACCCCCCTCAAACAAGGACCACTTCTCCAGGCCTTCTCAAACAACGAGGAGGAACCCAGACCTGGCTGGCAGTTGCGTGGAGCTGACAGGGTGAGACACAGAGTCAGATGCTCATCACACACCGGGGCATTGTCCAAACACCTCAGCACACCCAGGACTGGGGAAAAGGGCTGTTAGATGGAGCAGGAGCTGAAGGCAGAGCAGTGGCCACCTGCACAGCAATTCTGTCTATTCCTCTAGGCAGTCACAGGAAAATTAACAAGTTAAAAAGAGGAAACTCACTCGTTGGAGTGAGTCCAGAGGAGGTCATGGAAATGCTCCAGGGCTGGATCCCTCTGCTCTGGAGCCAGGCTGGGACAGCTGGGGGGGCTCACCTGGAGAAGAGAAGGATCCAGGGACACCTGAGAGCCCCTTGCAGGGCCTAAAGGGGCTCCAGGAGAGCTGGAGAGGGACTGGGGACAAGGGATGGAGGGACAGGACACAGGGAATGGCTTCCCACTGCCAGAGGGCAGGGAGAGATGGGAGATTGGGAAGGAATCCCTCCCTGTGAGCATATCCCGTGGCAGGGGGTGGAACCAAATGAGCTTTAAGGTCCCTTCCAACCCAGACCATTCTGGGAGTCAATGAAAGAAGTAGAACACAAACATCCCCATCTCCTAAGATCCAAATCCTTGGAACACAAGGTAACTAAAACAGGCAGTGCCTGCCTGAGGGTCCCCAGTGCCCCACAGGTCCCTTCCTGCTCCCTGCACTTGGGCAGGGTGGTTGCTCTCTCAAACTCAACATCTCAACAGAAAATCATTAAGATAGAGCTTTGGAAGTTTATCCTCTGTGCATTTTTTAGTTGGCTTCTTTTTGTTTGTTTCAATTTAGCCTCCCTTAATATTTTAAGTTCACTTGTGCCCAAATCTGGAGACATTCAGAGCTCAGCTCAACACCAAAGCCAGACCAGCTGGGTTTCTTAAACATTTACTGCTGATGCTTATACTGATAAGGATTTTCTTCCCTCTTCAGCTTTCTTCATCCTAAAAACTTGCTATTTTACACTGCTTTAACCCAGGAAAACAGAAGGGCTTTTCTAGAGATATGTGATGGATTTTATTTTCCCTCCCCACACTGCTGTCTGGTGGCAATCTCTAATCTTCCCTTCTGAAATCAGGCTCATCTGGAGGCAAGGCAGAGAAATGCCAAATGGTAAACTTAAATACAGATCTGCTCTCCCAAACCCCGAAATTAAGCCATTGTTATTGCACCATTCGAGGGACCGAATGACTCCGAACCATAATTTAGTGAAGATCAAGTGTAAAATCTGTTTAATAATATCTGATACATCCTCTATCTCCGAGATTATATCCTGCATTTGCAGGGCACTGACTCCATAATCTAACAGGTCTTTTCCATCTCTGACTTCTATTAGCCTATGAATTATAACAAAAGGACCATTAGGCAAACCATAATTGTGGAAACAGCCTCTGACACGTGAGACTAACTCCTGCCATGGCAGGCAAAACTAAAATTAAAACACAGACAGGCAACTGAAAGGAAAGCTTTCCCTTTATCCAAGTGTTAACTTGCTTGATTAAAATCAGGGGAAAAAAACCTCCCTAAGTCACAGAAAAGGCACTTTTTCTCCCCATCTTATCGGGGAAAACAGCTGGTTTTGGCAGCACAGCAAGCGCTGGTTTGCCCCTGTGGGAAGGATGGGAGTGGGGGCTTATTTGGGATATTTTCTCCTGCCTGTACCCAACCCAACTTGCCCTATGCTCTAGAGCCAGTGCTGCCAAGAGAAGTCACATCTTGGCTCCCATCTCTTTACCTGGGGAAAGATAAAACCAGAGAACCCAAAAAGCCCAGAAAAGGCAGGAATCATCCAGCCGAGGCTGGGATGTCTGGGAAGGGGCTGCAAACGCAGCCATCGTGCAGCAGCTCTGGCTGAGACACATTCCTGCAAAGGTCATGGGCTCTGCAGAGCCCTCAGAGGGCAGAGGAGCCCGCAGATGAACTCACACACCATAACAGGGGATGCCAACGGCACCAAGCCAGCAACAGGAGCTGCAGGTCCAGCCCGAGGGGCCTGAGCTCAGCCTGGCTCCAGCAGCAGGTCAGGTACTGCTCTCCCCAGTGCCACAGCAGCTGCCAACGCCAGCACAAGGGCTGCAGACACAAGGGTTGTTACTGCTCCTGAGCATCTGCCCTCCCCTGGCAGTACTGCCACCCCAGCACCAACCTCAGCCACCACCAGCTAGGTCCTGCCACCCTTCTGGGGATGGCAGGGTCAGTTAAAACTGACCACAGGCCCAGGACCCACGTGGGGTGTGTGAATAGCTGAGACAATTCCAGCCCTATCCAACAAGCACAAAGGCACCACAGGCTGGAGTGCCCGTGCTCAGGCCTCAGTGCTCTCAGTGCTCAGGCACTGTGCTCTGCTGGTGTGCAGAGATTAAATACCACGGGGAAGGGAATGAACACACCATGGAATCACGTCCCCTCAGCCCCACCCAGGCAGGGTGTCACCCCCGTGCTCAGAGAAGGGGTTAAAGGAGCACAGCGGTGTTTGGGACCAGCAGAGCATCCCCTGCGCTGGAGTGAGCCGTTCCCAACGCCCTCCTGACAAAAACCACAGCTTTCAGCTCTCTGCAATGTTTCTCCAGCTTAATTAAGAAATACTTTTCACATGACCAACTGCTCCTTTTTCTCCATTACTTCTAACACGACTGTTTATGCAAAACACGCTCATTAAAGACAGTTCTGCAGCATCATCTCTTCTCGCCGCTACTCGCAGAGAAAAAGCAGGGGCTGATGATCCCTTACCTTTGCACGTCCTACCGCTTCCAGGATGCCAGGCTGGAGGAGCTGCGAACTGGAGCCAAGCCCCTGGTCCATGTGCCGTGCCAGCCTCCCGCACAGCTGTGCCCTGCGCCATGGAGCAGACTTAGCACACATCTGCTCGCCCGCTCCCAGCCCTCCCGGCGCCAGAGCTGCCAATTGTGCCTCGCCGTGCCAAGCCGTGTGGCACAGGGGTTGGGTTAGTATTTATGGAACAGAGGCATATCCAGGAGGGATTAGCAGGACTCTCAAGATCGCTTCTGTTTGCAGCTCGAGCGGGGTTTGAAAACGGGTCTTTTCAAATGGCAGCGAGCGAAATGATCCGTTTCTGCCCCTCGGAGCCACATTAACACTTGCAGTTAAAAATCGGTTTTCCGAGGGGTTTAGGAGTTGGCAGCGAGTGTTCTCCATGAGCTAACAGCGGCCACACCTGAATTGTTTTTCTCATTCGAATCAGATCCTGAGGAATATCCATTCAAAGAGTCTGTTGGCCAAACAGAATCCATGGAAAAGCAGGTGGCAAAGCCCACTCGGGTTAAACAGGGAAGCGTCACCCACTGATGGTTGTGACACACTCATTGTCATCACCTGCTGCTCTTCAGAGCCACCAGCTCCTGAAAAAGGCAGGAGAGGGTGCAGGAAACAATCCTGCAACAAGCACGAGCGATGGTAGGGAGTGACAGAAATGGAAATGTTGACTCCCTCACAAAAACAGGCACTGCCTTCCCCTGCCCCACCCAGGCTGCTCCCTCTCACCCCTTCACCTCACAGCACATGGCCAGCTTCATTTTCATGGAAACATTAAGGCTGGAAAAGACCTTAAAGGTTGGGAAAGTGCTCCCAGTCAGCCCTTCCTTGATTTCTCTTTCAAACAGGATTTTGTTGGACACTACATCAGAAGTTCCAGCATGTTCCCATCTCCATTTCCATGCTATGAGCTGAAATTCAGTCTAAACCAGAGGATTCCACAGCATGCCACCTTCTGCACCAAGAGAATCAACCTGTCCTATTGTACCTTCCTGTTTTCCCAAATAAAGATCACTGGGGTATTAATCCCAATTAAAGACTGGCTTAAGCTGTGAAGGATTTGGGGCTGGACAAATAAAAACAACAGGATTTCTTCCTGGAAGTTGGAAGTGCACTCCAGCACAGACACCTAGGAATGTTCTCTGGGCTTGCACGTTCTCTGGTCACTGCAGGAAACAAACCTGCTCCAAGTTTCCATGGCACAGGTATTGCTGGGATCACAATGCTGACAGATTCTCTCCAGCCCCTGGTTTACTGACCCTGCAGCTTTCTGCCCTAAGATGCCACCAAAGGCACAGAGCAGATGTTTGGAATTCATTTTAGCACAACCTCAGTAATATCAGTATCTTTTTCCTGATAAAGTTATCTTTTTTGTACTTTTTTTTATACTTTTACTCATACTTGCTTTGCAAATCTGCTAAAAATACAACTCCAAAGCAAATGCATTTTAGGGAATGTGCATTTCTCACCGTGGCCCTGCTGCTCACTTACAGATGATGGAAGTGTTGTGAACACATGGAATGTATCTGTTTGTGTCAGAAAATGCCATGAAATAAAAATGTAACAGCTCTTTCAGTTCTATAAACTCCATCCTCAGGAATTAGCACAGAATCATTTTTACAGAGGTTTTCAGGACAAAAAGACATCAATATGTGACTTTATTTTGCAGTAGGCACAACTGCATTTCATTGTCCTTCCTTGTGCTCTCTGGTAAACAGTAGATTATTCATTATATAAATATCATAAATACATGATTTGGGGGTTCTATTCTTTGGGACCCTCAATCATTTACATTTTGTAAATATATATATATTATATAAAATGGTATGATGTTGTACTGATTAGTCCTGAGTTACAGCGGGTTATTGATACCACTTACATGTCTAAGGTTGAAAAATTCATGGCCAGATATTGGAAGTCACATCACTCAAGAATCATGTCCTTTTTCCTTGGACACATCCGGGGAAATACCCAATTTTACAGTAAAACCAGAAAAAACCTGTGATAGCATATAATCACTTCATCTCTCAAAAATCTTAATGGCAGCTCTGGGGAAACGTGTCCTGAAAAAGAGAGTCCTGAACCCTCACTAGGCAACTACAGAGACAAAGCCCCCACACTACTTAAACAGCTCTGAAAGGAAATTACCAACAATGCAATGGTGGCATCGCTGCTACAGAAAGGACTTTCAGAACCGCAGAATCACACAATGCCAGAATGGTTTGGGTTGGAAGGTAAAAGCTCAGCTCATTCTGCTATCCCAGGTTGCTCCAAGCGCCATCCAGCCTGGCCTTGGACACTTCCAGGGATGGGGCAGCCACAGCTTCTCTGCAGACTGGCAGGGAGTGAGTGGAGATGAATACTGGGGACAAAACAGTCATCCTGTGCAAACCAGGGCCAAGACTCAGAGAGCAAGCTTTAGAGGCAGTCCTCCAGGAGTAGCCATGTGGGTGCTAGAGGAGCGATGTCTGCACTTACAGGTACCAAACAGCTGCAGAAAAGCCACTGCATGTGCCCCAGAGGAGCGTGGCCCCCGCCTCTGTGCAGCACAGAGTCAACCTGGCACATGAGTGGGCTCTGGCCCTCCTCCCCTGTGCCAGGGGAGCTGGGGTGCAGCATCCCTGCCCACCACCCTGGCCACGCTTCCTCCATCACCATCGAGCTGTTCCCTGCCTGCCAAGGCAGACCCAGCACAACCCAGTGGAAATTAAGGAAGGCTGTGCTTCTGATCTGAACAGCAAACCCATCCTCTTCCAGCAGTGGCTCTGCCCCCCACCCGTGACCCGAGCCCATCCCTGGCTCACTGGCCGCTCCCTCCCCAGAGACAGAACATTTCCAGAGGGGCTGGCGGCGGCCGCTCGCTCCTCCCGCATCCTTGGCCTTTTAAGTTTCGCTCCAGAGCTTGTCGCTTCACTTTATCTCTTTCTGAAGCAGCTGGAGGGTGCCTGGGTTTGAGGTGGGCACCTGAACTGCTCTGGAGAGCAGAGCCAGCGCCGCGGGCCCAGCCCTGTCCCCGCCAAACCCACCGAGCGTCACCAGCACCAGGACCAGCACAGCAACCACCAACTCACCACTGGAGCAGCTGCCCCGGGGCCCAAACACGGGCACTTCCTGGCACTGCAAACCCCAGCCATCTCCACAAGTTCTGTTGGGGACTGGGAGCACACAGCAAGGACTTTTGGCTGTCTGCTTTACACCTGCATTACATTCCACTGTCTGCAGTTCTGGCAGGGCTCTTGCAGTTGACTGTGCAATTCACGGGAAACATTAAAATGATAGAGTACTTGAAATTTTGGGTTGATGTCTCCCTCTCTGGAAAACAAATTAGTCAGGAAAAATGAGCTAAGTGATTTTATTTACTGTTTTTTAACACGTGCAGGCCCCTGTGCCTTCAACAAGACACCCAGCAAGCATTAAAAGCAGTGTTTGCCAGTGCTGTAGAGCAGATGCATCCTATTAAAGCCATTAATTTAACCACCAAAGCTGAAGTGCTGCAAACCAGAGCATCAACCCAGCACACACAGCACAACCAGCACCTGCCAAAAACCCACCACAGTGACCCCCTGTGCCAGTGTAGGGGGGACAGGGCTCCAGTCCCATCAAGGGGGTTGCACAGGAAAGCTGAGTGTCCATGCACAAAACCTGTTCAAATATCGTGTCTCCTAAACAGAAACATTCCTCTGAATTAAACTCTTCCACCTCACAAAAGCAGCTCAGCTGTAAGTGAGGGAGCTGAGGAGGAAAAGTTGAAGAAACACAGAACACCTGAATGGCACTGTGGAAATTCTGTCACCCTACTGAGGGTCCCAGATTCCCAAGAGAGATTTGGGTTCTTACAGAAAATTACCCAGATTTAAATAGAAATCAGAAACTCTCTGACTCCATTCAGTGAGATGTGCTGTTTACACTTGACCAAACCCAGATTTCTCCTCAGCCACTCAGCCTGGCACCTTCCCCGTCGTGCAGCAAACATCGCTCTGGGAACTCGAGCACCCCCAAACCTCCTCTCTGGATCCAGCAGGGCTGCCTTGCCCGTGCTGGAATGAACCAGATACATTCACACAGCATCTCCAGGAAGCTCCAGCCGTGCACACATCCCTCACCTTCAGATCTCGCAGATCTGTATTCCAGGCGCGCTGCTTTGGAACCAGAACACAAATCACCTGTTCCGTCAAAACGAGCTCTCCTGGTCATTCTTGCACTCCATGGAAATGCACTAATCCCATTAAAATGCAATAATCCCATTATTTAGCTAGACACATACTTTGAAATAAAATGAAATTTAAAAAAAAAAGGCATTGAGCTTCTCTACAGATCCACCCTCGTGCCTCCAAACCACAACGCCGGCAAAGGCAAGTATTTACTGCTAAAACAGGGGAGCAAAGACAGGGGGAAATCAGGAAAACAGAGAAAACACACCATATAGGAAATGTCAAATATGTCAAAACATTCATGAATACCAACATCTCCCTCTGCACCGTCCCCAGCTGCAAAGGTTACTTAGGGCTAACGTTTCAGCAAGTGCAGATTATGCAGCGCTTGGTTTACTTATACATAAAAAAAAAAAATCAGCTACAGGTGCCTCTGAAGTGCCTTTTGCATGCAGCCAGTCCGGGGATTTCTCCCACTGAAGGAAAGTCAGGAGGGTAAAAATCACATAAAACACAAATTTCCCAGCTCTGACTACCCCAGAAGTAAATTCTTCCTGGCTGCTCCCGGTGTTTGTGACATGTGCAATGAGGATAATTAGGCAGAGCACTAAAAGCAAGTGTTGCCGATTGCAACCCCAAACTAATAAAGCTCCTTCACAGGTCTCGTGCCTGCAGTAATTCATCTTGAGGAGAGGCGGGTTTGGAACAGGGCGTGACACTTCCCTGTCCCCAGGTCACTGGTGGAGAATCGCGTGGGAATTACATCAGCCCAGTTTTATGGGACTCGGAGCACAACACACCCGGGACAACCTCGCATCGTCCAGGCCCTCGGACGAACAGAGCTGAAATTCAGTGTCACGAGTGGAACACGACGGACTGTGCAAGCAAACACCCGACCTGCATCCACCCCCCACCCCCACCCCCTTTGCCTGTCAAGTTTGGAAATCTTGGCATGTTTGGGAAAACTGTGCCTTGCTGTAACCTCCTGATCCATCAACACCAGGAGGAGAAAGCACCCTGCTCTGCCCCAGCAGTCAGACCCTGCCTGGCTCAGGCTGCACTGGGGACACGAGTGTGGCTCAGACAGAGCAAGCAGGCTCCATTCTTACACATCAGCGCATCAAAGGAGTAAGTCTGTAGAAAGCAGGGCGATTGTACAAGCAAATAAAAAAGTTGGGTTCAAATCAGCCCAGTGGGCTGATCACAAACCACAGAACCTGACATCCTGAGGGAACAAACCAGGACAGGTCTGGCTGCTCCTCACATGAGCCCAGCAGAACGAGCAGTAACAAATTCCAGCAGCAGCACAGAGCTAAAATAATTAAGATAGCTATTGATCTGGAATATTGCAAGCCTGGAGAAGTGAAATCTTTTAATAAATCCTCCCATTGATACCACCAGTTAAAAATTATTCCTTCAGCTCCATATTCTGCGCTGAGCTCCCAATTCCAAACATTTTTCTGAATGTCTCTATAGAGTGCTCAGTGCTTCTCCCCTGCTTCCTTGCTTTCCTTCCCTGAGCCTGCAGAACAAGGAGAGCAGCGGACCCAGGGAGCACAGAGCATCCAGCCACTCTCTGCTCTCCAGCCTGCCCTTCAAACAAGCCTCCCCAAGCTTCTGGAAGAGTTCCCTCCCCTGTTCCCTGTCCGAGCCCACCTGGATGCCCGCGCTCGGGCAGGCAGGGTCCCTCCAGCCGCTCCCTCCGTGCAGGGCTCCTCTGCCCGGCCACCCACCGAGCCACGGGCAGAGCAGGGGCCCACCCGAGTGGACTGAGGAGTGGGGCAAACGTACGGGAAGAGGGCACGGCTGGGGGTGAGAGCCGAGGCAGGGGCGAAATGGCTGCTGGGGAAGGATAAATCCTCCTCTCCCCAGGTGCAGAGGGTTAAACTTGTTAGGAAAGTTACTGCAGAAAGGCTGAGCAAAGTGATGGAAGCAGCTGATTTCTGGGGAGAATTGGGAGCAGGTGTGGGCATATTTAGAGGGACGTCGAGTTGTTAAATCCTAACTATAAACTAAAATGTCTATAGCATAGACATTTACACTTCTGTATCTACTTACACAGATATTTAGGGAATATCTATATTCCATATATATTACCTAGGTTAAAGTCACAACGACTCCAGCCCCGCGTCCTTGGCAATCCCAAACTCAAGACCTCGCTCAGCATGAATTAGGCAGCGCCTCACTCTACCCCAGTCCCGCTCACTGCCCCCCACCCCGCACCCGCCTGCGATGGGACTGACTTTTACTTCTTCTTTACTTCTACAAGTCTTTATTTTGGGAATTTTTCGCCTGATGAAGCCGCAAAGCCCCTTGCCCCGGCAGCCCGGCTGCTCGGGGGCTGTCCGCTCTGGGGGCGCAGCTACCCGGGGGTGCGGAGCAGCGGATCGGAGTCCCCCGGGGACGGGGCTGCAGCACCGGGACGCTCCCCGCCCTTCACGCCGTGTCCGTGGGGGTTTTTTTTGGGTCGGGCACCGCGGGACCCGTGGCAGAGAGCGGATCAAACCCGGCTGCGGCAGTGGCGTTCCCCTCACACTCCCACGGGCGTTATTGTGTCTCGCCGAGGCCAGAGGCTGAAGTTCCGTCCATCCCCGGAGTTTCGGTTCCCGCTCCCCCTCCACGCGTGGAAGCCCCGCGAGCGCATCCTGGTCCCCCGCCCGGAGCCGGGACCCCGCGGGGCTCTGGGCTCGGTGTGGGTCCCGCCGGTCCGGAGAATCTCCCCCCGCCCTGCCCCACCGTTCCCGGGACCCCCGAGGCTCCGGGGGGGGGGCAGCGAATTCCCCCGGGATCCCGCACCCCGCTCTGCTCCGCGCGGCCCGTCCTGCCCCCTCCCGCAGCCGAGGAGGCAAGTTTAGGGATTAAATGCCTTATTTCAAGGTGCTTTCCTGAGGAATTAGCCCCCCGATGAAGGGATGTGCCTGAGCAAACGCCGGCGCGGGAGGAGGGAGGGAGGGATGGATGTCGCAGGATGCGGGTTCCTGATGCGGGGTCTGGATGCGGCGGGGACCGACCGCGGAAAAACCTGGGAAAGGACCAACCTCCGAGCCGCGGGTTTTCCTCCTCTTCCTCCCGCGGCGCCGGCGGCACCGAACGGGAACGGCCCCGTCCATCGGCGCTCCGGGATCGCCGCACGGGCAGAGGCTTTTGTCCCCCGGGTGCGGCGGGGGCTGCGGGGCAGCTTCGCACTTCGGCAGAAAGGAGACGAAATTCGATTCGTTTACATGTTTTATTGTTGTAAACATTAAAATTGTCTTTCTCAAAGAAAGAGTTCTCGGGAGAAAAAATAATAATAATAATAATAATTATAATCCGCGTTTCTAACTGTCTCACACCATATTAAAAAAAGGCAGCGACTTTCCCGTGTGCCGAACCGGGGTATACAAAGAAAAATACTACAGAATATGGCAATATTAAAAATATTACTCGAACATAAAATAATATATTAACCGACAATTTTTAGACATTAATAAAAAAAAAAACAACCAAAAACCCGGAACAAAACAAACCAAAAATTCAAAGTGCTCAGTAATTTCCAGGGAGTTATATATAGTATAAGCACTCTGGAAACAGTCAAAAGCTGCTGCATGCAAGATCTGTTTAGCTTTAGACAACAAAATAATCAAGATATAAACTTCTTCTTTAATCAACATCAACAGTACATACAACACTTACAAACAAGGGGTGTCGGGCGGTGTTTACAAACACTATGTGTCCCTTTGGGGGGGGATCTCGGGGGGGGGGTGACACTTGTGCCCACCTATTTTACAATTGAGAAAATGTTTGAAGCTTAGATAACTACCAGTCTTTATAAAAGCTACCAGACTACATAGTGTCTGAAATACTATTTATAGAATATAGACATTACTGAAATAGCAAGTGCCTATAACATTGTCACCCTGGAATCGTCATGCTTCCCTGGTACGGACAGGTTGGGTTTTCTTGTCTTTATTCTCCCTTCTTTATTTTTTTTTTTAATTAATTTTTTTTCCCCAAACACGTTTAGCTTTTATTTTTAATTTTTTTTTTTTTTTTAGAATTATTTTCCGTATTTCTTCATAAATAGGCACAGAATAATTCTTTTAAAAGCCAAACCGCATCTGATAAATTTACAAGCCTTCGCCAATGCCACACCACCCACGCAATGTTTGGGCTTTGGGTATGTTACAGCTTTCTTTTACGGCAGAAAACTTTAGTCTTTAGGAGGGTGAGACTCGTGGGTCCCTCCACGCCCGGTTTGTCACCGCGTGGGTCTGAGCTGCGCGCCCGGCGTCGCCAGATTGGTTCACCTTTCCAATCAGAAGTCCTTAATAATAAATTCATTTAGAAGCCGATAATAAAAAGTTTATACCATGGTATTTCTGTAGTCCATGAGCTGCATCCGTGATGCCCCAGAGCCAAAATGCCCATCGCGTTCTGCCTGCAGGAGTTTGCAACACTGGGTTGGGGTGGGAGCTGGCACCCGGGGGTGCTGCTCTGGGCCCAGACCAGCTCCCCTTCAGGCAGGTGGAGCTTCTCCTCGGGTCAGCCGAAGCGCAGGGAAAGAGTCTTAGAAAGGTAAAGTGTCCAGGAAAAGTTTGTCGATTATTGCTGGCGGTGGCACCAAATCTTCCAGTTTCAGGTAGAAAATGCGCTGCAGCCCCTGCGTGCAAAGCGTGCGGAGTTCGGGGAGCTTCCCCAAGAGTTTGGACAAATAGTTGGGGCGATTCAGCCCCCCGTTATTGAAAGTCACATGATCTTTGAGACAATTTACAATCTTGTTCTGAAGCTCTTCCACCCTCTTGGGTTCCTTCAGCCCGTGCCTCTCTGCAAAGAGAAGGGTGCGGAACGTTATGGGTCTGACACGGAGAAAGGCGGGCGAGGGGAACAGGAGCCTGGCGGGAAGGGGGGGCACTGACCTGTCACCATGGCCAGGGCAGCGATGCAGGAGAAGGCAGAGATGTCGATGTTCATGTTTTGCAAGTTGGAGGAAAATTCCACAATGGAATCGATCCACTCCCCAAAGCCACGGACGCACTGCAACCGGTGCAGGACCACCCCGTTGCAGAAGATCAGCTTCCCCTCCACGGGGTTGGACCTGGAAGGAAGGGGACAACCCCAAAATGAACTGATGGATGAATGAGAGAGGGAGGAAAATTAGACAGAAAGAAAAAAAGAAGGAAAAGAAAGAGGATGAGAGGAAAAAAAAGACAAAGGATTAAAAAAAGAAAGGGAGAATAAGCAAAAGGAAGGAAGAGAGAGAAGGAAGGGAGAGAAGGATAAAATAAAGAGAGTGAAAGAGAAAAAAGAAAAGAAGAGGAAAGAAATTTGAAAAAAATAAGAAAGGAGAAGATGAGGAGAGAAAAGCTAAACAACTAATTACTTGAGGAGCAATAAATGAAGGATTTAAGAGGCACCTAATTACCGAGGAGTTAATAAAATGCAGATCAGTGGACCTTGAAAGGGTCCGGCTCCCTGGCTGCTGCTCACCTGTACGCCAACCGCAGCACGAACAGCTCCAGGAAGGCAGACTCGAAGAGCAGGTCCTGGTCCGTTTTGGGGAGGTCGGTGAAGCCGGGGATTTTTTCTGCCCACCCTCGGATGATCTCCATGGAGCCGGTCAGGAGATCATAGAACTGCTGGATGTGCTGGGTGTCGTCACCGCTCAGCTGGTAGTCGGGGTTAGCCTGGAACTGGAAATTCATTTTAAAAAGCCCTTAATGAGGTTCTCTAAAGTCTATAACCCGTGAAATTGCTCGCCCCGTCCCCGGCCAGGGAGCGGGCTGGGATAACAATTAAACCTCTCTCTGACCGGTGAGGAAATTAGATGTTCCGGGGCAATTAATTCGATTAGGAACGGCGCTCCGAGGCCGCCGCTCTCGGTGCGTGGGGGGCCCGATCCCGGGGCGGCGCTGGGGCCAGCGGGGCTGAGCCGAGCCCCGGGACCGGCGGGGCTGAGCCGAGCCCTGGAGCCGGCGGGGCTGAGCCGAGCCCCGATGCCGGCGGGGCTGAGCCGAGCCCCGTCCGCCCGGCAGCGGTGCCGATGCGGGTGCGGGTGCGGTGCGGCGGCGGCCCCGGCGGGGCTGGCAGGGCTCCGAGCCCCCGGCTGTCCCCCCGCAGCGGCCGCGGGGCCGGCGGCCCCCCCTCCCCGGGCGGCGGCGGCGGGGTCCCTCCGCGAGCTCGGTCCCGCTTACCCGGGAATAGTCCAGGCTGGTCATAGCCGGGTTGGAGTCGACATGGGCTCTCACCAGCGCACTGATCAGACTCACCGGGGGAGAGGGGGGAGAGGGCTCCTGGGGGCTCTTCGGTTTGGACGGCAAGCGGCCCCGCCGGCCTTTTAGGCTGTCTGTGCGCACCACTGCAAGAGAGAGCGGGGTGAGCGCGGCCCGCGGGGAGCGCTCGGGGCGGGCGGGCGGACGGACGGACGGACGGACACTCACCCTCCTTGACCATGCCGACGGCCAGGCACTTCTGGAAGCGGCAGTACTGGCAGCGGTTGCGGCGGCGCTTGTCCACCGGGCAGTTCTTGTTGGCCAGACACACGTACTTGGCGTTCTTCTGCACCGTGCGCTGCGGGACGGGGCGGGACGGGCGGGGTGAGCGGCCGGACGGGGCTGCGGGCCCCCATCCCGCTCCCGCTCCCGCACCGCCGCCACCGCCGCTCCCGCTCTGCCTTTATTTTCTTGTGCCTTTATTTTCCCCTTGATTTTCTTTTACCCTTTCTCTCTGAATTTTCTTTTCAGTTTTTGCCTTTATTTTCTCCCTTCTCCCCCTTATTTTGTTTTCCCGATTTTATTTTTCCCCTTTTATATTCTTTTCCCTTTTCCTTTTTATTTTCTTTTCCATTTCACCCTTTATTTTCTTTTCCCTTTTATTTTCTTTTCCTTTTTTCTCCTCTTATTTTTATTTTCTTCCTCCTTTTCTATATTTATTTCCCTTCCCCTTTTATCCCTTTCTTTTTTTCCTTTTTAAAATTTCCCTTTCCATTTTTCCTTTATTTCCTTTCCCCTTTATTCTTCCCTTTTTTTGTCACTTTGTAAAATTTATTTTCTTTTCCCTTTTTCCCTTTATTTCCTTTTCCCTTTCCCCCTTAATTTCTTTTCACTTTTCCCCCTTCATTTCCTTTTCCCTTTTCTCTCTTTCCACCCCTCCAACCCCCACTCCTTTCTTTTCCTGTCTTTTTTTTTTCCTGGGCATTTAACACGAGCAAATTGACAGCGTTAACATCCGAGGTAACCTCGCAGCTCCTGGCCGTGTTTTATATGCCAAGAGGAGGGAAGGAGACGCTCAGTAAATACAAATCCGTGGGCATTCATATTATTTACATTCCTTGGAGACCTTCTCTATTTAAAATGATAAGATTATTCAATCAGGATGGTGAAATAAAGAGATCACTTAATTTTACCACAGGGAATTCTGTTCCACATGGTTAGCTCAGACGCAGTTCTCTGTCCTAACCGATTTCCATCTGCGGGCTCCTCGCCCCGCCGGGTCCCCCCGCTGCCCGACACCCTGCCTGCACCCTGC
>NW_020956396.1:223000-232421 GCF_003031625.1 Empidonax traillii
GGTCCCTGCCTGCCCACCGTGCTGGTCCCTGCCCCTCCTCGCTGCCCTCGCCCTGCCCACGCCCTGCCCTCGCGCCGCCGTGCCCCGCGGTGCCCGCTCACCTTGAAGAAGCCCTTGCAGCCCTCGCAGGTGCGCACGCCGTAGTGCTGGCAGGCCGCGTTGTCCCCGCACACGGCGCACAGCCCCTCGTTGGAGGGGGACCCCCGCGAGGGCGGCGAGGGCACCTGGCTGTCCAGCAGCTGCGGCGCGTGGCCCAGCTGCAGCCCGGGGAAGGCCATGGACGGCTGCTTGCGGATGGGGTTGGGCACGGCGAAGGCCTGCCCGTCCACGCCGTGGTGCGGCCCGGCCGGCTCGGGGGTCATGGGCACGTGCAGGGGCCCGTCGAAGCGCATCTGGCAGCTGGACACGGGCGTGCCGGGGGGAGACTGCTTGAAGGAGAAGAGGGAGAGGCGGGACACGGGCGTTTTGCGCTGCTCGATCATGTGCGTGGTGGCCACGTAGTTGGGGTGGAAGTTGTGCAGGGAGCCGGGGTCGTCCCACACGGGGCCGTGCTGCACCTGGAAGCCGGGAGTGGAGGGGGTCGGGGGCGACGAGGGCTTGTAGTAGACGGAGCCCGAGTGGGACATCATCTCCTCGGACTGGGGGGGCAGGTGGCCGTGCTGCTGGTAGCCGTGCATCTGAATGTCTTCCACCTTAATGGAGGACTGCTGTCCCGACAGGGGCATTTGGTACAAGCACGGGGGCTTCACGTCGTAGCTTGTGTTGTAGTTGTCCATAAAGGTACTGAAGCTGGGGAGAGAAGTGGTGGCAGTGATTTCAGTGTTGGTGAGGTCCATGCTAAACTTGACAAACTCCGGAGTTAGGAAATCGGAGCTGTATTCTCCCGAGGAGTGGTAGCTGTAGCTCTGGGAGGCCGGGCTGGCTCCTTGAGGCGAGGACCCATACTGAGCCTGAACACAGGGCATGGCTGCAAACGAAACAGCGTCAGGTAGACTCGGCCCGCGCCGCCCGCACCGCCCCGCGCCGGGCACCGCGGGGGCGAGCGGAGGGTCCCCCCTGCCCCTGCCCCTGCCCCGCGGGGCCGCGGAGCCGGAGCGCACCAACCTTCAGCCGAGGGAGCGGCGGCGTCGGGGCAGCCGGGGGCGGACAGCGTCGGAGCGCGGCGGGCAGCGAGGAGTCCGCGGGGTCACAGCGCGGCGGCGGCTCCAGCCTGCCCGGGGCGACGGCTGAGAGACAGGGACGGGCGGTCAGGGACGGACACACGGACCGCCGGTCGGGGACGGACACACGGACCCGCCGGTCGGGGACGGACACACGGACCCGCCGGTCGGGCAGCCGGGGCGGGCCACAGAGACATGGAACCGGCGAGTGGGACAGACACACGGAGCCGCCGGTCGCGCACATGGGGACGGGGTCAGACACACAGATCCACGGGTGGGGGTACAGACACACGGACTCGCTCGTACGATGACAAACCCAGGGACCCGGGACTCGAGACAGACCACGGCCCCGCCAGGGAGGCTGCCCGGGTCCGGGGGAGCCCCAGCTGCGGACCCGCGGGGTGCGGGAGCAGGGCCACCCCGCGAGCAGCGGGTTTGGGATCGGTTTGGGTTCTTTTCCCTGTAACCGGGCAGGAATCTCCCGGCGGGCGGGCGGGCTGTCAGCGGCACCCGGTGCCGTGTTCGCCTCTCCATCCCACCGGGAACCCGCGGCGCGTCCCCGGGGGAGCGGGCGAGGCGCGGGGGATCCTCCGGAGGCGGCGGTGCGGGTGACAGCCGGCGCGGGTGACAGCCGGCGGGGCGGACCCGGCACAGCGCGGCGGCTCCCCGGGTGACAGCGCGAACCGACCCGTGCGGGGATCCGTGCGGGGATCCGTGCGGGGATCCGTGCGGGGATCCGTGCGGGGATCCGTGCGGGACCTGCCGGCGGGTGGGATGGGACGGGACCGGGTGGGCGCGCTGCCCGCGCCTCGCGCGCGGGACCCCGTTCGGGAGGAGCTGCGGGACGGGACGGGACGGGACAGGAGAGGACGGCCGGAGCGGCGGAGGGACAGGCACTCACCGGGAGCGGAGCGCGGAGCGGGCGCGCCGCGGGGCGGGCGGGCGGTGCGGGCGGGCGCGGCGAACAGCGCGGAGCGGCGCGGGCGGCCGGACTGTGCCCGCCCGCAATGTGCCTTTGTTTATGTGGCCGCGGCGCCGCCGACCAACGTGCGCCGCGAGCCCCCGCGCGTCACCGCGCGTCAGCGCGCGCGGCCAATCAGCGCCGCCGGGGCCCGCCCCGGGCACGCCCCCCCCCGCGCGGCAGCGCGCCCTTTTGGTAAGTTTCCGACCGGTGACGTCACGCGGCGGGACACGCCCCGTCCACGCGCGGGGCGGGGGCGTGGCCTCGTTTGCATAGAGGGCGGGGCCGCCCCCGCCCCCCCGCGCGCGTCACCGTGACGTGACCGCCCGGAATAGCGCGGGTGGGACCCCAGCCCGGTTTGGGGACAAACAGGGGGTGTTGGGACAGTGAACCCCCCCAGCCTGGCTGGGCACAGACACGGGGTTGGGGGCACTGAACCCCCCCCCCCCAGCCTGGTTTGGGGACAAACAGGGGGATGGGGGCAGTGACCCCCCCCAGCCTGGTTTGGGGACAGACACGGGGATGGGGGCACTGAACCCCCCCAGCCTGGTTTGGGGACAGACAGGGGGATGGGGGCACTGACCCCCCCCAGCCCGGTTTGGGGACAAACAGGGGGTGTTGGGACACTGGTTTGGGGACAGACACGGGGATGGGGGCACTGAACCCCCCAGCATGGTTTGGGGACAGACACGGGGTTGGGGGCACACCCCGAGCCCAGGGCCGGCAGCGGAGCAGCCGCGCCTTCCATTCATCGCCGCCGCTTCCTACACGCACCCCTCTCCCGCCCCCACAGAAGCCCACGCGGAATTTGGGCGGACTTTAGTCTATTTTATTTTGTTCACCGTGTTATTTTTCTATTTTAATTTATTATCATTTACTTTTGTTTTTTTTTTTGCTTTTAAAATTTTCATTCATTCTATTTATTGTATTATTTTTCATACGATTGCATTATTTTTATTTTAATTTATATTTATTTATCTAATTTTTAAAAAATTTTTGATTTTATTTATTTTAATTTTATTTACCATTTATTTCATCGGGTACTTGGGTTCTTCTCCATGGGATTCACCCAAAGGGTGCTGGAGGAGCTCAGCCAACTTCCCCGTGTGTCCCCTTGGCTGCCGTGTCACCATCAGTGTCACTCACATCCCAACAGCTCGTCCAGGCTGGAGTTCAACACCACAGAAGCAACTTACAGCCCAGGCCCTTATAGGGCTAAGTGATACATCTAATTATCATATCCTTAGAATAGATGTAATATAAATTTCATTACTCACTTAAAAGTTCTAAAGTTAACAGCATAAACTTGAAGTTGAGTAATTAAGTAATCCTTATATAGACACTTATTAAAGTATTTATACATATTATCTTAAATCTACATCTATCATTTTGCCAATTAAAATTAGGACTTTAATTGCAATTAAGTAATTTAATTGCCAATTGAACAGCAAAATTGCTAAGTGACTAATTTTAATGCCTATTTTAATTACCAATCATGACTGGGGAGGGAGCTAATCAAGCAGTATCAGAGTAATGATGTGAAAAAAAGCGGAGAACAAACATTCCAGACTCCATGCTTTTAAAAAGAACTCCAAATTAAATAACTGCAAACACAATTCCAGACATGTGGGGGAATGCTGGATTTGGGTATTTGAACAGAAGAGCACAAAGAGCACATTTAATTACAGAGAACTGTCGCTCTTGCCCCACAGTGCTGACGATGGAGTGTCCCTTGTCCACTGGCTCTGCTTTGGTCCCCCTGGAAGTGGGGTGGGAGCTGGGCACGGCCTCTCACTCACAGGATGAGCTCCTGTAGGAAAGCAACACCCAAGGCCACAAAGCTGGGGAATTTAAGACAATCCAAACACAGGGAAACAGGGAACATGGACAGACCAGAGTGAACCACAGGCACTTCTGGCCCTGGATGGCCTCTGTGGGGACCTGTTCCCAAGCACACTCCCAAAAGTGCAAGTCCATCTTCCTGGCAGGCTCCCATCACCACAGGAGAGGTTTTCCAGCCCACAGCTCCCACAGGATCAGGCCCTGCCACTGACCCCACAGGCTCTGCTCTGCAACCCTCCCACGTGCAGGACTGCATCAGGCACTGCCATTTCCAGTAAAAACTCCCAAATCCACGCCAGTCCAGGCTGTGAGTGCAGCAAACTCCCGAGGAAATCAGTTTGTTTAGAGTTAAGAAGCACATGGATGGGTGGTTGCTGTGGTTGTGCCTCTGTTAGTAGGAACACTGTGCCGGGATCACCACAGGGAAGTTTTCATCGATGCAGCCCCGAGGGCACCATCAGCACTCAGGGTACACCACTGACATGACCAGCTCCCTCAAACACCCGCCTCCAGGGTGGTGTGTCCAGCTGCCCTGGGCAGCAGGGCAGTGCAGGAACTTGCCATGCACAAAGCACCCGCTGGTTTTGCTCGTGGGCAGCCCCAGCTCCTGGATCAGACGGGATCCCGTGGTGGTGGCACAGGTCACTCCTTCCCTCCTCCCAGCCCGCCAGGGCATGTTTGAGGGGTACACATGAAAGGTGTCCTGCAGCAGCAGTGCAGCCTCTGCACCTGCCTCTTCCCTACATGGACACACTTCCACTACTTTCACTACTTACGTCCCCCTGTCTGACTTGCCAAGTATTTCAGGATGGACTTCTGGGAGAGGACAGCTTTGTTTCCTCCTCAACAGAGCAAAAGTTTCAGACTTACAATGAGGTACCAGATATCAGAAGACATGATGTACCAGTGGCTGGTGCTCTTTGCATCAGGAATCCTGCTCCCTTGCCTGGGGCTGAGGGCGGGAAAGAAGCCCCTGGAACAGCCACAGTCCATCCTCACTTCGTGGACACATTTACACAGATGTCATGTCCAAGAGATCCAAGAGGAGTGGTAGCACCCCAGTGAGTGCCTTCCAGAGGGCAAGAGGGCTAAAGCATATTTTTATCCAATTTCACGTGAGGTGCAAAGTCCCCAAGCAGAGAACAAAGCCAGCTGCTCATCAAGCACGAGCCTTGTGCTGGTATCTGCCCACTGTGGCAGGGCCTGGCCCCAGCACCACCAGACACCAGCTGAAGATCAGCATCTTCACAGCCACAGCACCAGCTCCGGACACACTGCCAGCCCCAGCCCTGGAGCACTCGGAGCACAGCCAGAGTGCACACACACGTGTGCCCTGAGACACGTCAGGATTCCCTGCAGCAAGCCAGCAGCTGGGACAGACTCTGGGAGGGTGGATGTCACTGTGAAGTCAGAGCCCTGATGGGGAGTCAGAGCCATCAGGGCACAGGGATCTCACTGCCAGCCTCGGATGCAAACGGGCCATCTCACAAGCACTCCATTTTCCACCTCAGATTTCCCTAAAACTTCCAGTGGAGCGTCATTCCCCCTTCTTTCCTGCTCCTTGTCATGTAGGCGGTATCAGATGATCTGAGGCATTGATTGCAGTGATGTTTGTTCCCGCTCAGATTCCCATTAGCACGTGGCAGTTCCATGGGAGCCCACGAAGCCCTGTTGTCCCCACATCAGTGCTGGCCAGCACGTCGGGCCACACGTCAGCTCCCGCCTGCTCCGACAGCCACCAGGGCCCGAACGCAGGCACGCTGATGGTGTCGATGGTTGGCCACATTCTTCGCCCCACAGCGGCGAGATCCCTTCAGGGCCCGATGCCGCGGCCGGGGAGCGGGACCGCGCCGAGCCGTTCCTGCTCCCGCCGGAGCCGGTGCGCGTTCCCGGGACGGCTGTGATTGATATCCCCGAGGTGAAAGGCTAAACGGGCCATATGGCGCTCGCCGCAGCCCATCTGCTCCCTGCCCAGCCGCGCCGCAGCTGCCGCCGGCAACATCTGCCCGCCCGCATCCAGCTGTGCGGGCACCGCTGGCGGAGCCGCGCGCCGCCCCAGCCCGGCCCGGGACCCTCCCGGTGCTGTCCCTGCGGGATCTCCGTCCCCATCTCCATCCCCATCTCCATCCCCATCCCCATCCCGCTCCGCGCCGCCCGCCCGCCGCTACCTGGCCCCGCTCCCTGTGCGTTCGGGGCGTTCTGGAGCCGGGAGCGCAGCCCGGGGCCGGGGGCCGCCGCGCCCCCTCGCAGCTGCCTCTGCCCGCGTCAGCGCCCGTCACGGCCCGTCACGGCGGCGCTGACGGCAGCGCCGGGGGGGCTCCCGGCGGGCGGGGGCGGCCCCGGACTGTCCCACTCCTCTCCCGGACTGTCCCGCCACCCCCCCGGACTGTCCCGCTCTCCACCAGGACTGTCCCGCTCTCCCCCCCGGACTGTCCCGCTCTCCACCAGGACTGTCCCGCTCTCCCCCCCGGACTGTCCCGCTCTCCACCAGGACTGTCCCGCTCGCCCCTGCACTGCCCGGATCCCCCTGGGCTGTCCCGTTGTGCCCCTCGAGCTCTCCCACAGTCCCTCCGTATTACCCTGCTCCCGGCTCCCCCAGTTCCCCTTCGGGCTCCCCCCTGCCCGGTTCGGGCTCCCCTGTTCCCCACTCCGGACTCCTCCGTTCTCCCCCCGCGCTCCGCGCTCCCGCACGGCCGGGGACTGGGAAGCGTTTTATGTGTTTGGGTAGTTTTTTTCTTTTAATTGCTTTCTTTTTCTTTGGTTTGGTTTTTCCCACACCCCGCTGTTCCACTACCGCACAGGACGTTTTCAGCCAGGGAGGCTTCGCGCTGGGAATGTCTCAGCCCCTGCTCCGGCTCTGGCTCTGGGGGGGGCTCAGCCTGGAGAAAAGGAGGCTCAGGGGGGACCTTCTGGCTCTGCAAGTCCCTGCCAGGAGGGGGGAGCCGGGGGGGGTCGGGCTCTGCTCCCAGGAGGAGAAGGAACGGCCTCCAGCTGTGCCAGGGGAGGGTCAGACCGGATGTTCAGGAGAATTCCTTCACGGAAAGAGTTGTCCATCCCTGGCACAGCTGCCCAGGGCAGTGGTGGAGCCCCCATCCCTGGAGGGATTTAACAGCCATGTGGATGGGGCACTTGGGGATGTGGATCCGGGGTGGCCTTGGTAGTGCTGGGGGAATTGTTGGACTCGATGGTCTCAGTGGGCTTTTCCAACCCAAACAACTCTGTGAATCCATAATTTTAGGAACAAACACGTCCAGCCCTGCCTGGAGAGCAGCTCCTCCTCTGTGATGAGGAGCAAGCACATCATCGGGGTTTGATGTCAGTCGCGCGTCCTCTGGATGCAACCGATCCCAGAAAACAGCCTATTTTAAGTGCCTTGTGAAGTTTTCTTACATAAAACACATCTCCAGACTCGCCCCCCACGCACACACGCTCGAGCGCAGGCGTTGGTTGGGTTTTTAACTTGGCAGCACTTTCCTAAAAGGTTTGGAAATGCCAAAAGTAGTAACTACGCTGCAGAGACTGTTACAGCCTCTCATCTGCGATTCCTGCTCTCTGACAGGGATGCCAGCCAGCCTGGAACCATGGAAAAACAACCCCAAGACTGTCCCAGGAATGGCACAGGAGCCTTTGCTGGGGATGGGGTTGGGAAGGGGTCGGGAAGAGGCAGAAGCCGCCCACCACTGCAGGGAGAGACCCACAGGGCTGCACCGTTCCCACTTTTCCTGCAAACTCTGGGGATACAATTGCACTTTCCACCCAGAATTCAGGTGTGCAGGCGTGGAACTGCCCGAGGATCTCTAATGGATGAGCTGCATCAGCCCCATGGAGACACCAGGATGGGTGTCCCAGGCCTGGCTCTGGCTGTGGTGCCTGTGGAGGTGCCCAGTTTCCTCATTAGCCATCACCTGCCCGTTTGGGAATTTCCTCAGGGATTGTCTCAGCTCCAGGCTGTTCTGCCACTCTGAAATCCCCAAAACACGACATTTGAGTGATGTATTTATGCCACTAACACTCTAAAACAACGTAATTACACATTGTTCTCCCCATATTTTGGGAATTAACTGACACAGCACAAAGAAATCTGGTTTAATTAACTGCTTTCGTTAAGTGAAATGTATTTTGTTGTTTCAAGAGAAATCCCTTCTTGTTTTGGGAGGAATTTTCTCAGTATAGCTGAGATTCTTCCTCCTCAGAAACATATTCCCTGGAAGACACTGGCATGTCTGAAGCAGGAAAACATATCCACAGAAACTGGAAAAAGGGGCAAGTTACCAGTGCAACCCTCTCCTGCAACTGGTCATACTGGGAGGTGTTGGTGGCCCCTTCTCCAGATGGACAGTGCTGTTTGGAGGTCCTTGCACACACAGAGGGGCTGATGATGAGCTCCAGAAGTGCCCCTGGGTCTGCTTGGGGATGAGAGTGCTCGGTGCTGGAGCCAGGAAAGACGCTCGAAACAAATCCCAGTGTTTTTCCTCCAAGATTCTTTTCATTACCAGAGCCTCGTAACAACAGCATGAGGTTGCTCAGGGCTCATGTCAGGAGCCCCATCCGTGGGTGCCAAACCTGCCTGTGGGAGAGAGGGTGTTCCTGAGGAGCCCACAGCTGCTTGCACAGAGCCTGGCAGATGTGAGACAATGCTGGAGGAACGTCTGGTGGGAGCGAGTTACCACAGTCTGTTTCTGTCATCCCAACCCAAAGCCATTTGCTGAATCCTCTCAAACAATTTTCTGTGGGATGCACTCGCTGCCAGTGGCAGGGAATGCCTGACCTGGTGAATCCCTCCCTGGGGAGGTTGGCCCTGACCCCTCGCTGCTGCCATAGCAGGGTTTGAAGGCGCTGTGGGTTTGTGCAGGGAGGGGGAGCGGTGCCCACGGCATCACCAGCACTGCTGTCATGGGGGGGCCCTGCCTGCCCTGCCCTGGTGCTTGAGGGGGCCCCATCCTCCCCCTGCGCTCATTGCTTAACAAAATAATTTTCCACTGAGGCTGCGAGCCTCGAGGCCTCCCCAAAGCGAGCTATTTTGAGTCTTTTCCACAGCATCTCTGAACGCTGTTGTGCTCATGACTGGTGAGTGGGAGATCCTTGTGCGCAGATCCCGCCGAGCTGTGATGGAGTGTGCCAGCCCTGCCGGGCGCCAGCCTCCTCCTCCTCCTCCCTCCAGCGTAGTCTGGCTTGAAACTGTGCCACAAGCACAACCCCCCCGTCACAGGCTGTCCCGGGCTGGCTCTGGGCTGGTGGGTGGCTGCCCTGCGTCACACGGGGCCTGCTGGGAGCCCTGTCCCCCTCACTGGGATGTGTCCCAGGTGAGGGGCTGTCCCCAGGGACAGTTTCCACCCCTGTGCTCCCTCAGGCTGCCCCAGGAACAGCATGGTTTGCAAAACACACCATTAATGTCTTGGTGTGTAGCAGTTCTATTTTAAATTCATTCTCTGAAATGAGTCCCTGGAAGTGTCCAAGG
>NW_020956396.1:234609-238416 GCF_003031625.1 Empidonax traillii
GGAGAGGGACTGGGGACAAGGCATGGAGGGACAGGACACAGGGAATGGCTTCCCACTGCCAGAGGGCAGGGACAGATGGGAGATTGGGAAGGAATTGCTGGCTGGGAGGGTGGGCAGGCCCTGGCACAGGTTGGGCAGAGAAGCTGTGGCTGCCCCTGGATCCCTGGGAGTGTCCAAGGCCAGGTTGGACGGGGCTTGGAGCAGCCTGGGCTGGTGGAAGGTGTCCCTGCCCATGGCAGGGACTGGAACTGGATGGGCTTTAAGGTCCCTTCCTACCCAAGTCATTCTGGGATTCCATGAGTCTATAACCAGGAGAGTATCTGAACTTTATCCCTCCCTCAGCGCTCCTTTTCTTCCAGCTGGAATTGAGCACAAGCATAGCACAGGCACATACCCAACAGCACACAAATATCATATCCAGACAACTGGATAACTATGGAGAAAAAGGCAATTAATGATGCACAGTAAATAATACAATTTTCCTTGCAACATCTGAAGTACAGTAAGTAATAAACACCTCTTTGAGAGGAGTGATATTAAATAAAACTACCCAAACTGAAGCTCAGCCTTTGTCGCTGAACAGAAGAAAAACAGGGTTTTATTCAGTTATAACTAAATAGGATCTTCAATATGGAAAAACTAGGTTACATCTGAGACAAAAATTGAATCCCATTAATATTACTAGTAAATAAAAATCCATGATTTTTTGGACGAGGGAGCTTTAATAACAAGAGGCATCATAAAGAGAGAAATCAAAACTGGATTGTACGTTCTGCAGATTGTTCAATACAAAAGCCAACAAAATTAGGCCATATTGATGTGACGAGCAAGAAGAAATATATTAGTTTCCAGCTCACAACATTCCGGTACAAGATATCATCGGAAAAACCAGTCAATGTTGATATCAGTCAGGTCCTGATGAAATGAGCCCACACTTGCAGCAGACAATCCTCCAGGAATGGCCCCTATTGACACATCGGTAATGAGATGGAAATGTGTTTATTGCTGCTGGTTCACAGCCCCACCAGCGCTCACTGGGCCGGGGTGGGCGAGTGCTGCCAGCTCGGGGTGGCCACCACAGCCACTCCTGTGTCTGGGCACGACAGACCAGCAAAGGTCTTCTTTAATATTTGTAAAGGTGTTGAGGTCTTAATATTTGAAATGATACTGTGGGTCAGCCTGCATAATGAAAGTGTCATCTGCTGCTTATCAGGGAAGGTGACATGTTTCAGTTGGGAGAGATATATATATATATATATATATTTCCAAAGTGTTTCCAGGAAGAGTAAACAACATTTGTTCCAAAAGCAAGTTCCTAAGATCTCTGGCTTAAAAATGGGATACTTAGCAAGCAAACTGAAAAATAAATAATACTTTTTCTATGAAGTTTCTGCTTGCTGACTGCAGAGTCTGAGATGCAAATGGGGAATGAGGTTCAGGGAAAAAGTCAACACTTTAGGGAATAATTATGATAATAAAAATAAAATAAAACATAAAACATAAACCACTACAATGATGACAACAACAACAACAATTATAGTAATAATAATAATAACGATGATGATAATAATAAAATAGTACTGCACTTTTGCAGGATTGGGTTACAATATTGTAACCAGGTCTTCTCTAAACAAATCTGAAGTGTCCCATTGAAAGATCTGTCCTAATGAGGTTCCCTGTGGGTTTCCAAATCACCTCCTGCCTTGGCTTCCTGAGCAGGTCAGTGAATTAAAGGCCTGTGAAAAAGCAGGAGTGTCCCACTGCCTGCACAGCCCTATGGTCAGTGTAACCTGTGTAATGGTTACAGTGCCAGGGCCTGTCCTTCCAAGCTTTCCAGAAACCTCCTATTTGCCTCAAATCCCGAAATGTTAATTTTCATCTCTGATTAAGCTGAAGACCAGTCGAGGCTCCTTTTATTAAGTCAGGCAGAGTCCTACCTGCTTCCCGAGGGCTAAATTTGGCTGGGAAAGCCACTGTAATATTGTGTAATTAATTTGCCAGTCAAATAATTTCTGCGGGGCTCTAATTTACTTATCTGTCTGCAACCCTAATGAATCCCCCAGCTCAGTACTTTAATCATGTTTTCTGCCTTTTTATCTCTCTTTTTTACCTCTAACTTTCCTAATTATTTACTATGGGCTGATCTGTAACCTATATTTTTGGCATGTTTTCGTTCTCACACCAAAACCCAGCCAAACACTTGGCTCTGCAGGTCTCCTTCATGGCTGGGAACTGCTGAAAGCCTTCCTTGCTTTGTTCCTCAATTTCTGCACAAGAAACAAGGGAGTTCAGTCAATGAAAATCAAAGATGTAAAAATCCAGGAGAAAAAGACATTTGTATTTGGAGGACTTAAGATGGTAACTTCATTCCAGCTTGGTGAACCCTATGTGCAGAGCTTCCTAAAGCTTATTCCGAGCACTATGTTCCCTGATTAATGCCAGTAGTAGTTATGCTTCAAAAAATGTGTGGATATGACACTTGAGGACACCTTTTAGTGGAGAATGTGGTGGTGCTGTGTTGACATTTGGACTTGATGATCTCCAAGGTTTTTTCCAACCTTAACAATTCTGTGATCCCAATAAAGGCAACATTTACATTTTTTGTTGTTTCTCTGCAAATCCCAACTCTGTACTCGTTGTTGTTTTTTGTTTGTTTGTTTGGTTTTTTTCCTCCTAATACATTAATGATTTTAAATGGTTTGGTAAGCGGCATATTTATGCAGTGTTTGTGTGGTATTTATATAGTGTTTATGTACCTGCAGAGACCCGCAGGTCTGTCACTGCACAGGCAGGGAACACCTATGGCTGGGCTGGATCCAGGGCATGAATCCTCTTCACCTGCTCGTGTTACACCCCCAGGCTTTGCTGCTCTATTCTTTTGAACGGGAGCGTTGATTTCAAGAAGGAATTTCGAGTGCAAACATTCAGTCCTGGGAACAAGTGCAGTGGTAGGCAGGCGTACCAGAAGGAAACGCAGCCATGCCTGTCTGTCTGTTCAGAACCCCGCTGTGATCCCTGTTCCCATGCAGTCCAGGGAGCTTTGGAAGGGAGCTCTTGTCAGGCAGGGCTAGAGAACTCCGTGAGGGTGGAGAGAAGTTGCTGTGGGAAATACCAAGTGAGTTTACGTGAGTGTCTGATGAGGATTGACGAAAAACGCAGAAACTTGAGCAGATTAAAGAAAACCCGTCCCCAGGGCCAGGGGAGGCCTCCCCAAAGGCTGAGGGACCAGGAATGAGTTAATCCCACCACGGAATGCGGAGGAGCTGCCAGATAACAGAGTGACATTGTTTTTCCCTGATGTCAGCACAGAAACCCAAACACAAAGAGGTGAATGTAGTCCTTGGAGGCAGCTGAATGTGGGGCTTGTGCCTGCATCCAGCAGCATTGAGACAAGATGACAAAGTGTTTCCTGGAAGCAGGGGCTGGCTCCGGACAGCTGGGCCAGCCATGGTGGGAAGGACTGGGAGATGTTCATGTGCTGGGAGTGGCCACAGGGTCCCATTCTGCTCCCGCCTGCCTTGGGAACATGCAGCTCTGAGAGGCTCAGGCTTCCACTGAGTAATTTACAGCCAGCCATGGTCATTTTATTTTCCTTTACAGCTCATTTTAAGGCATCTTATTTTCTCCTGAAGCATTTCTATGTTGTGTCCGGCCTGAGTAATTCAATTTATTCTGTATTAGGCAGGTGATGGTCTAGAGGATATTTAGGCCTTGCTGGAATAGAAGCCTTGTTTCACTTTAATATAGGCAGCACTTGTATTGCTTCCAGAGGGATGGTAATTAAATACTTGCTGACAGGCTTTGGAT
>NW_020956396.1:242198-243689 GCF_003031625.1 Empidonax traillii
TAGAGGCTCAGCTGATGTACGAATAAAGGAATCACAGTGTCCATGGTTTTCCAGGTGATGTGGAGCCACTCCAGCACGCTGTACCTGCGTGTGGGGATGGGACAGCAGCAGAGTGGCACTGCTCACGCTGTGATGTGATGCCAGGTGTCCCAGAATAAACGGTGCTCACTCCTGATGCTCAGTTTGCCTTGGACATGCTCCCACCAATGGCCAGACATGAGCCAAAGGGTTCAAGGAACAGCAGCACCCAGTGTTTCACCTCAAGGGAACATTAAGATTTACGTACAAAGAGAAGAGCTGTGCTTGAGGACACAGCCCTGGAAGGAGGAACACCCATCACTAACCAGCTCTGGAAAGGGAGGATGTTTTCTTCCTCAGCCAACAGCAATCTGGCACCACAGGTACTGTTCCAATTTCCTGTTTGATACACATGAACACCACAACGTCACCACATGTCACAGTTCCCTTTCCTTCCTAAATTCCTCTGCCAGAAGGTGACATCATAAAAACTTCAAGTAAAAACTCTAATTTAGGTCATTGCTCATGACTTCAACAGTCAGCCCGGAAAAACTGTGTTCCCAGACAAGCCTGGGACCAGAAATCCCCTAGCACTTACACAAAAAAATATTCCTATTGAGAAGCCCCTGATTCCCTCTTTACTGTGTCTGGCAGTTAGCCAAGAGGAGGTGAACAGAAATCACTGACCAACTGGTTTGCCCCTACTTTTCTTCTGTCACCTCCTCTCATTCCTGGCGAGCAGAGGCTCTGCCAGGGCCCGGCTGGCCGGGGACACCTGGCAACATCTGTGCACAGCCACGTGGGAAACAGCAGCGTGTCCTCAGAGAGTCGTGGAATCACAGAATCACAGGATGGTTTAGGTTGGAAAAGCCCCCTGAGATCATCCAGTCCAAAGGTTCACTCACAGCGCTGCCAAGGCCACCACTGAGCCATGTCCTCAGGTGCCCCTCAGCTCTCTGGGGCAGGTCAGGGCACAGCAGAACACGGTGTTTCCATGGAACTGCCACTCCTTAGAGAATTACAGCACAGAGGGTCACCACAGTGACACACTTTGCACTATTGGCAAGTCCCACTTGTTCCCAGAGCAGAAGCAAAGCCCGTCCTTGCACTTGCAGCTAGTAACTAACGCAGATAACAGTTCCTCATGTCCATTAGAGCATGTTTTGCATCTGCTCAGAACATCTGGGGGTGTTGGCTGACGTAGTGCAGGGAACTCTGTCAACCAGGAGGAGTTTGGCAACTCACAGGCCTCCCTGGGGACCAAACGTCACTCTAGAACATGCTCTGGCAACCCTTTCCCAAGCTGCATGACCCAGGCTCACACTTGGCTTCCCTTAAAACTCACTGTGACTGGGAGAGTGATGCACAGAGGAGAGAACTGAGACCGGCAGTATTACATAGGGTGGTCCAGAGCCTCAGAACTGCTGAAAAATTCATAGGATCAGTTCAGTTGATTAAGAATCCCCATGTTGA